>NW_020837946.1:11411956-11565585 GCF_003676395.1 Aethalodelphis obliquidens | reverse complement strand
TCTTTCTTTCTTTCTTTCTTTCTTTCTTTCTTTCTTTCTTTCTTTCTGCAGGGAGAGGTATGCTATTAAAAATAGTATTTTTTATTCTATATTTGTAGAGATTATTATATACTTTTTCTTCTTTAGTCTGTTGACATACTAAATTATTTTGATTTTCAAACTTGAAGCAGGTTTGTATTCTCAGGATAAATCTCACCTGGTTGTGATATTTTATGGCCCATCCTGGTGAAAATGCCATGTGCACCTGAAAAGAATGTGTGTTCTGCTCTAGTTGGGTGGAGTGTTTTACAAATGTTAGTTAGATTAATTGAGTTGATAGTGTTGCCCAGATCTCCTAATCCCTATGGATTATCTTGTCTACTGAGCACTGTGAGTATTGTGAATTATATAGAATTACTGTGAGTAATACTGAGTAGGTACTGTATGGTCCCCTCAGTGCATCAAAGACTTCGAATTCCTCTAATGTTACCTTGTTTTTAGGGTGGGGGCTGATTTGCCAGAGTGCCTCTCAATGTCTACTTGAACTTCAGTTGTAAGTCTTTGTGCTGCAGCTGGGATAGGTACTCCATCCCCTCTGTCGCCCCTCCCCCGGTGGCACACTGCTATTACTTGTTAGCCTGTGTTTTTTAGTTTGGTGGTGGAGACCAGTGCCGGGGGGTGCCCTGATTAAGCCTTAGTCCACGCAGTCACTGTGTCCCTCGGTTTGGAGGTGTGGCCTTCTCAGTATCCCTGCCCCTCTCCACAGTTTAGAGGGTTTTTTTCTTTTTCTCCTCTTCCCTTCTCTAAGCTGCAGGAGGTTTTCACCATTTCCTTAAGGGAAACTTGGCTTTCGCCTTTCTCCCAGGCATTTAAGTCTTTTGTTCCTTAGGGACTATAGGGAAGAAGGATCTAGGCAGCCTTTCATGCAGACCTTTCCTGCAGTGGCTGCTGTTCTTTCCCTCAGGACTGTGCCAGGAATGACAGAGGACAAAGGACACTTTCTCTGGGCTCATATATGTCTTTTGCAAGGGCCACATGAGGTCCTGAGAAGAGCCTGAAAGTGGGTGTGAATTCCTTTGTACTGCATCTCCCAGTATGTTCCGTGTTATATATTCTATGAATAGAATCTTGCCAGCTCACACTCAGCCTTTAGCAGTTTAACAGTTTTGGCTGAATTCTTTTTGTTAGTGTCCAGCAGAGTCTGTCCTAGGTAAGCAAGTGTTCTATGCTGTTTTAGACTTCTGTCTAGTTGGCTGCCCTACTGCCTCAGCTTTCTGTTGGGTTCAGGAAAAGGTATTGATTTGCAGATTGTCCAGCATTCATGTTTATTGTAAGGATAGTAGTGATGCTTTTTCCTGTTTTCTACATCCTTAGTTTGAATCTGTCATTTACTAGACATAATCTGTCTAGTAATTTATTTATTGGCTTTTTTTAAAAAGTGTGATCATTCCCTCATGAAGTAGGTAGAATCTATAGTCCTTTTTTTAAAAGGCTAGGTAAATGCTTAATTCTTTCTCTTTGATTCCCAGTTTTCAGAGTAAGAAGTTAGTGTAATAGTCATCAATAATACTGAGATTTGAAAGAGCCAACTAATAGAAATTCATTTGGTAGAATGCCAGTCCAGAAAGAGACATCCAGCACCAATTAGTTTCTTTAGTTCAATATATTGGAAGAGTAAATTAAAGAATCAAGGTAACGGGGCTTCCCTGGTGGCGCAGTGGTTGAGAGTCCGCCTGCCGATGCAGGGGACACGGGTTCGTGCCCCGGTCTGGGAAGATCCCACATGCCGCGGAGCGGCTGCGCCCGTGGACCATGGCCGCTGAGCCTGCGCGTCTGGAGCCTGGGCTCCGCAACGGGAAAGGCCACAACAGTGAGAGGCCCGCGTACCACAAAAAAAAAAAAAAAAAAAGAATCAAGGTAACAACTTTTTTAACCTCAGAATTTGCTGTTGTCATATTTCTTAATAGTACCTGGCCATAATTATAAGTCCTAAAGCTCATGCCAGGAATAATAATACCAAAGTAGCCTTTGTAGAAGAAATATCGAAATTCCTATTATTTCAAGAAGCTTGCACATTTACTACCATTAACAGAAATCTTGTCTTGTTCTGTTGGCAGTCTCAGTTCTTATAAACGAATCCAAGAGGCAGCTGATACCACAATAATAGAAAAATTTTGGACGAGAGCCATCTCCTTTCTTTGAGTCAAAAGGCAGATGCCAGCTAGGAACATTAGCTCATTGCATTTTCCTCTCCCCTCTCCCCCGCGTCCTTCCATGTATAATTTGTGCCCTTTTTTTTTTTTTTTTTTTTTTTAAATAGCCTGCCACCAAGTTCAGCGGGTGGCTGGGTACAAAGCTGTGTCCTTTTCAACTTCTATCTGCCAGTCTGGAGCATGTGTACTGGTTAAAACTGGAAATCCTCGTGACATGTGGAGTAACGTGTGCTTCTTTTCTTAGACTCTTCTGAAAGGCAAATGGCCACAATCACACTTTGGCTCTCTTGTGAAAATCAAGCAGAGTTGTCACCCACTCCCCACATTGTACAGTTGGGGTTGCTGGCTAGCCATATGTGAAGCTGTGGTGGGACATACGACAAAGGTCTTGGCTTCAGAATGAAACTGGTTGCTGCTTTGTCTCTAAGTCTTTACATGTAAAATTACCAGGAGAGCCATATTGGAAAAGAGTATCTGGGTTCCGAATTAATATCTAGGGCTTTTATTATTAAAAGATCACTTGACAATATCTTTGAATCCTGTTTATAGGCATATATGTTCATAGGGGCCAATTCAGATACATTTTAAATAAAAAGCAGAAAGAGAATTTATTTTAACTGTGTTGTATATTTTGCTTTTTATTGAGGCTACACCAAGGTAAATAAAAATGACATGTCTTGTTTATTGTTGTATGAAAAATTTTGAAAAAAATGGAATAAATTATGTACATGTTCTTTTAATCTTTCATCGTGTGGTACAAAGAGAAAAGGATGTGAATTCAGTTGTCTGAGCTTCAGTCCTGGAATATCAGTGAACTAACCTTACTTGAGGTGTGAGTCACTGGATCTGATCAGACCTTTGTTTTATTATTATTTTTTATAATAAGAGAGTTGAACTGGGTCCTCTTCAAAGCTTCTTCCTCTTCCATTCTGTGGTAATGGACTGAGCAGGACGGGCGTAGCTAGAAAGAGATGCGGGTATTGAGAAATGTCAGGAATATTGGCGAGTGTTTGTCATCTAGGTTTCAGGGCTGACGGATGAAAGATCTTTTCTGGAAGATAAATTCACACAGCTGTCTAAGGCAGATCTAAATTGATAAATACATGCATTTGATGGTGGTATCTGCGTCAGTTGCATGATTATTTGAGCCTTCACTGGCCCAGTGCAGGCATAATGCAGTTGGCGATTTTTAACATATGCAAATGATCACGGCCGGCCTGCTTGGCTTTGCAGGCGTGTTGCAGGCCAGGACAGAAGAGGTACAGCTCATTCCATGTGACCACTTCTTTTTTTAAAGTAATTTGGTGTGTTTTCCCCCAGGAAAACGTTCTCTGTAATGAAAAAGCGCCATCTGCCAGATTCCCTAAAAGCAGTTTCATTGCAGAACACTTCCTTTGGATTATAGGTTCTTACTCCCTTCTCTCTACGTTGGAGATATTCATTTCAGTGAGTAAAGTTTGATATTTGAGACTGTATCTAGATGTGAAATTGTGCATATAAAGAAATGTAAATACATGATGTTTCAAACCTGCAAAAGAACATGTGAATATATCCCAGTCAGGAAAAGAAATAATAAAATAAGTGGACCAGAGTTCTGTTTAGGTCCCTATTGGGAAGGAGCAGGCTTCTGTGGAGGTTTTATACCTAAAAAGATTAACTGTAGCTCAGCCGCTGCTAAAATAATAAAGATAATGATACATGAAATTGAAACATATTTGAGAAATTAACATTAATAGCTCTATGTGAATTTATAATTTTTCCTCCGGCTACCTAACCCCACAATCACCATTTATTGAAAGGGATCATTCAGATGCTAATGAGTAGATTTAGCAATAAAAGTATACACAAACCCCTAATGAATTAATTCCACCTACCCATGTCCCCTTCATCTTCCCCCACACGTGGACCCTGTTTTGTGGACTACCAAGTCTTGATGGTTTCGGAAATATTACCTTGCACACTCATCATGTTGTCCTGGATCATTATTCGTTCTGTTCCTCAGGAAATCCCAGTTGGAGCCTCTTGTTTGTGTATGGTACTGTTAAGCACTGCAGGGTACGGAAATGAGTAAATCTTGTTCTTTGCTATCAAACCAAAAACATTGTTCTTTCTGCTGAACGACAGGACGTTTTAGTGACTGACTGACTTCACTTCAGCTACCCAATATATTAGATTTAGGAAAGAGATACAGTAACTTTTGAAATGAGCTGATCACTTTACTTACCCATCTATGAAATTCTCTGCTTCAGCAACTATGATTCCCTAAGTTATGTAAGAATTTTAGAGAATATCAAGTTTACTAATATGATGATTTGGATACTCAGGTCATCTATACAATTTTTAATCTCGAAGTTATTGAGGTGTATATTCAGTGTTTCATAAGATCAAACTTAATTGGAGAAAACTATTAATATAGGTGTGATTAAGAAACTCCATTTCATAAAATGTTTTAATTAGGAAGAGAGATGTCAAATAGTGCGTTAAAATTATAGTGGATTTTACATTCTTATTAATCAAACAATTGAGGGTGTGAAGAGGTTTCTAATTCTCTGTGTCTGTACTAAAATATGAAACCAAACAAAACAGTATCTATTTTTTTATTTTTGAGCTGAAGGCCCAGACTTTGAGACGTTATTTCATAGACTCAGTAGTTGATATTTTCAGTGAATAAAATTTTATTCTTTTTTATTTGAACCTTTCTAATTCCTTTCTAAGCATTGTAAGTACAGATAACGTATACCACCTAACTTTAGCATATAATTTTAAGCACATAACTGCAGTCTTGGGGAGGGACCTATTGTTTGGATCCTTTGCTTAATTTACTTAAATTACTTTTTAAAGTAGATAATGGAGAATGAGACAAGGCTGAACCATTTTCAAACATAACTGGCACTGAGAGTGACCTTAGAGGTCAGCATATCTGAGACCTGATCTTACTCAATGAGGAAACAGACTCGGAGAAGTCAAGAGACTTAATATCCCATCATTTATATCTATGGCCCAATTACTGTGGATGGTGTCCTGCCCTGGGGATGCTGTTGTGATGTAGGTTGGGTTCCCCAGGCATGAAGAGCCTGGGGGTCAGGACCTTCCTGGAAGGTGCTAGATTGGATCCACGTTTCCTTGGGCTCCTGTGTGTCCACCCTAGAGCAGAGTTGAACCCCTGAATTAGCTCCCACATCCGCCTTCCAGGCTGGCTGCAAATGGACTCTCAGCTTTCTCCTACCGCAGGGACAGAGTCCTCTGGTCTTCAGAAGGGAGGGAGGCAGGTGATGACGTGTGTGAGACTGCTCTGATGTGTGTGTGCTAACACCTGTTAGATGCGTGCTGTGGTTGCCGTGTGATTCTGCTTTTGTTTTGCCATGGGAATAAGCAGCACTCAGCTCCTTTTCAGGAAGTCCTCCCTGAATTCCAGATGTCCCAGGGTGGACAGTGCTGAGGGCCTGAGACAGGTGATGATGGGTCCCTGAACTCGGTTATTATGGTCTTTCAGAATTTGGACAAGCATTTGTCCTGCTGGTTATAAAAGCAGAACATATTCACGGTGGAAAATAATCAATACACATCACCAAAAAGAAGACAAAAAGTGATCCATAACCCCACCACCCGGAGAAAAACCACATCACATTTGAGGTGTATCCTTGCAGCTACCCATAATACAGGCACCCAGAAGAAACCACTGTAACTAAATGTTCTGGTGAATTCTTTCCAGGTCAACAAGCAGTACCTCTTCCCTCGTGGTTACTGTGCTAGGAAGGTTCACATCCCCACACAGAACCCTACGAAATAAGCATTTGTAATTATAGCCATTGTTTTAGATTGGGAAATAGAAGCACAGAGAAATGAAATGGCTGGCCCGGGGTCACGTTCTGAGTGGTAAACACCAGGCAGGAAGGCCAGACTTCTCTATTCCTAGTCGGGGCCTCTTCAGAAAAAGCGCTGCTAGGCTGTCGTGAATGGTCAGTTATGGAAGAGACCAGCATGATCCTGTCTGTAGCCTTCCACATAGTCAGCCCGCATGGCCGAGCTGGAGTTATGTTTGTGTTTTGGGAGGTGGATTGGCCATTACGATCATCCTGAAATCAGAACACTGAAAACTCTTTGGTAGGTGTGGTCACTATAGAACAGTCTTAGCTACGTTTAAAAAGACAGTATTACTTGTAGAATGCCAATGACATTTCTCTTACTGTTGTCCTCACATGATTGGCTAAGTTCTTTTGTTTGGTTGGGTTGTCTTTTTTTTTAAGCAAAAATTCCGGACATTAATTAAAAATTGTGAAATAAATAGTTTGTTTAGGGAAAGAATGCCCTTCTTACACAAGAAACTGGCATCTCAGGTACCTAATAGAACACACACCAAAAAAATGCTTCCTATAGACAATCATAAATAATCTGCTGGGCAGTGATTTGTTTCTACCAAAAATCATAGCATATGAGTTTGAAAATACTGTTTTTACTCTGGACAAGTAGTGACATTTGAATTAGGGATATTTGCGTTGTTCATTTAAATAGGACTCAATTTTTCTTCAGTGGCTTTCTTTTTAGAAAAGAAAAGATTCATAACAAAAAAGAATAAATGGGCTTGCACTAAGTGCGCTTTAAGACAGAATTTTATGTGGAGCCACCTATCAATACTACACGTGAGAATTTTCACTGTCGTTTACTCAGCCTCTTGAATCTCACTCAGAGGTGCACGTGTTCATCCGTTTTGTTGTGTTGTTGTGCTAGTGAGAAAAATCAAGTCATATGTTGGTTTCCATTTATTATAGAATCGCAAATAGCTTTCAAAGTGGTCTAGTTTCATCACATGGCAGTTCTCCAAGGATTCAAAACTATTTATAATTCTGTTGAACTTCGTTATGGAGAGCCAGATGTGAGAGTCATGCATAATATATATTTATATATCTTCCAGCATCTCAATTAGGGACCAGCAATCTTCCTGTGTCACATCTGTGTTTTTTAAATCTACTTTTGTTGCAAGACAGGACCAAAATTGCACAGTGTTATTGAGATTACTATAAATATTAAGCTGATTAAAATTACATTGTAATCATCTGCTTTGGAAAACTCGCAAATGGCCTAATCATGCCCCAATAGGAAATAGGTGAAATAAATCATGATCTAGAATAATACTTAGCCACTAAAAATAGAAGCAGGTTCACAGTGAGTCAAATGAGCAGGATATAGCAGTAGTCTTAGTAGAAACTCATTTATTTTTGTAAGACCTAGTAAATGTACTATAAAAAAGATTGGAATAATATTTAGCAAAATGCCACTCATCCTTATTTCTCAGAAATAAGATTATGGTGACTTACTTTCTTGTTTTGGCTTGACTCCATTTTCTAAAATGTCTGCAAAATCATGGAGAACCTTTATTAAGAAAAAATATGAAAACCTATGCATTGCTAAAAATATTTAACATTGACCTTCCTCTTCTTTGATATTCTCCACAGTGCCATCCCATCAAGGCATCAGGTCATTTTTTGTAGAGAAATGCAGAGAAAACTACACCTCACAGCTTCACCTCCAGCTTCTGTGGGCTACTTATGGTCTGTCAGTGTGTTGAGGGAGATTGCGCAGAGCTGAGCATCCAGACTAGGACCTCGACGTCCTGTCTCCACTTTTCCTGTTTGCTCGTTGCCTTCTTTCCCTTCTCATCTCTACTCCAACCTTCCAGGCTAAAGGTATCCATACACTTTGGGCAAGAAGACCAGTGGTTCCTGTTACTGGTAGCTAGCTCTCCCCTGGCTGCTACAATGATTTCTTTCTTAAGGGTTCCAGAACACACTGGATCCTGTCTTAGTTTGAGGCTGCTTTAGTGCCATGGCACTAGGCATTTCCATTTGACTTTACCGTTTACAAAAGTTAAAGCAGCATACATTTTATCGAGTGCAGTCCTTTCAGATCTGTTCTGCTCCTTCTCACTGGAAGGTGTGAGGTGATTGGCACTCAGCGGTTTGGGTCGCCAAGGAAAGCGGGGGAGTCTGGCATACTTTCTGGGGAGTCTGGCATTGCTTTCATTGTCACCAGAAAGCAATGGGTGTCGACTCTGGAATCATCGCGTCCAGGATTCCCTGCAAATCAACCAAAACAACCCAAAACCCAGTCGTTTTTAATTTTCAGCTCAGTGAGACTAAAGGGAAACAGTTTGCTTTTGGCTCGGGTGATGCTGAAATAAAATGCAGCTGAGCCCACCGAGGTTAAGGGAGAATAAAGTGTTTCAAATAGGTGTCTTCTAAAAGGAGAGACATCTGTATGGAACACCTGCTGTCTTCATTATAACTTTAAATAAGCTGCGTCTCTGGGGGTTAGAAGGGCCCTTCTTTTGGCACACTGTGCTGTGACAAAGATAAACTTTAAGCCCCAAGTAGTTTACCATTGTGTAGAGGATGCTTTTTGGCGAGACACGTGGGGGTGAGGAGGGAAATGAGCCCCTGGCTTAGATAACTCAGGGCCAGCGAGGCCCGTTTTGAGCAGAGCTTTTGACACTATGACACTTGTCAGGTTGTGACAGTGTTTCCTTACCCCTTGGCAGCCCTAATTATTTGCTAATTATTATCGTCTTAATGTTTTATATATCAGGGAAGCATGGAGACAGTGCTTCTTGCTAAGTGGGCATAGCTGTTTCCTGGACTTCTGGCTTTCTTTGTATGCTTTGAGGAAGGGATCTGAACAGTCACTGTGCAGGCCTGTGTTGATGGCTTGTGTCTCTTATGCTTTTGCTTATTATCACAGGACCAGATGGTCTTGCACGTAGGGACAAGGGTGGGTAGAGGGAAAGAGCACCAAGGAATGCCTTTCTCGGAGAGCCTTTCAAACCAGTTGGCATTTGGGCAGTTTCCAGTCCAACCAAGAATGATTTCCATAAGCGGTAGCCGTGAAAACAATCTTGTGGCCCCAGAAGATAATATTTAATCAGCGATGTGGTTCATCTTATTAGCCTGAGGGGGAAATAACTCACCACCAAATTCTACCATGTAATAGATGGGATTGTTTGAAACGCATATCAGAACATCTGCTGTTTTTTAACTGTGCAAACCTAATGCTTTGTCCCCCTAAAGCAGCAGCAGTTGTACAGCTGCTGTGTACCCTGTATCTCTTAGACCTTGACACCAGACAAGGGGACATCTTCAGAGTTAATGAGCAATTAGGATGTTCTTTCCTGTCAATTAACTGGCAGAATAATGAGATCAAATGAGCACTGTCCTTAAAAACACCCAGACTTGTGTTTTCTAAAAAGGGTGTCTTTCTCTGCTGTTTTAGTTACATGAATAGACAAACAACTATTTAACATGGAAATAAATTAAATATTGCACCTACAGCAAACAGAAGAGAGAGGTATACAGACAGGATACTCTTTATTCTAAACTCAGAATTCACAGGTTTTCCTCTTGAGTGACTGTAATGACATCATAACATCTGCTATCACTTTAATTATCTTAAAGATTGGCAGGCAAATATTTAGGGAGTGAGCATCCTTTCTCATATGAATGAATGTATCATATCTAAGTTTGGGGCAATCGAGGTATTGATCCTAAATTTGAATTAGTGGGCTCCAGACCATGCGCCATCTAAGGATTTTGGTCTTTCCCTGAATGTGATGAGAAGTTAGTGAAGGGTGTGAACAAAGGGGCAAGGGAAGCAGAGAAAATGGGCAAAGGCCCTGAGATGAGAGGGTGGCCCATTGTAGGTGCTGCGATAGTTGTGGCTGCAATATATTTTTCATTGTCGGACCAGAGTGGCAAGATGGGTGGGAATCAGGTTGTGAAAGGCCCGGTATGTTGTGTTTAAGGGTTTTGTACTTGACCCTGGAAACAGGGGAAACCATTGAGACTTTTAAGTAGGGAGGGCAATAAGATGAAATCTGGCTTTTAAGCTCACTCTGCTGTGTGTGGGGATTGGGTTGCAGGGAGAGAGATGGAATTTGAGTGAGTTCCAGCACACCAGGCACCATTATAAGTGACATGTATGCATGTTTAGTGTGTGTGCATGTGTATGCACATGAGTGTGTATGTGCGTGTGTGTTCACTCAATCCAACAACCACCAATGCAGTGTTACTGTTTACCCATTTCAGAGAAGAGACTAAACCAAAGGAAGGCAAACTGTGGTCCCATAGCTAATAAGTGACAGAGCTGAGATTTGAGCACAAGAAGTCTTGGTTCCAGAGTCTATATACTTATTACCCATGACGTCATTTTGCCTTTCATATTGTATTGGTATGGTCATCATCATAATAATTTAATTAATAATTAATAATCTAAATGCTACTAGTATTTTACTAGCTTAGTGAACTTTTTTTTGTATTCATACTCATTCCTATTGGAATGAAATTAGAAATTTTAGTGAGTTAGAGTTTTCTGTAAAATATTCATCAGAAAGTTTCAAATTAAGTTTTTCAAGTAGAGGTTATTAATGACTTCTTGGTCAGCTTTAAACTTCCTATGGGAATTTCTACTGCAGATTTCATGGTTGAGTGTTTTCAGGGCCTTCAGTGGAGACCTGTGAAAGTCTAGGGAACATGAAATCCCCAGCTGTTTTCCAGCCCCCAGGTAACACTCAGCTAACTATAGAGAGAATACTCCAATTCAATGGAAAGTTAGAAAAGACCATATTAAATGAAGGAGAATGGACATTTATGAAAGCTACAGCTCACTGACATCAAGGAGAATTAAATTTATTCGAGCAGTGACCTCACTTGATTTCTGAAAAAAAAATAACCATTGATGTGCAATGTGTGTCAGTAAATGAATGGTGGGTGCATGCAAGGCCTGTAAGACAGTGAAAGGCCAAGCATATAGTTAACTAGCATTTGTTAAGTAACTAGAGGAGGGCTTTCAGAGATTTTGGTAGTTCTCAGTCCTGGCTTCCTGTTACAGTCACCTGGGGAGCTTTTAAAAATGATCAGTGCCGGGGCTTCCCTGGTGGCGCAGTGGTTGAGAGTCTGCCTGCTGATGCAGGGGATGCGGGTTCGTGCCCCGGTCCGGGAGGATCTCACATTACGCGGAGCGGCTGGGCCCGTGAGCCATGGCCGCTGAGCCTGCGCGTCCGGAGCCTGTGCTCCGCAACGGGAGAGGCCACAACAGTGAGAGGCCCGCGTACCGCAAAAAAAAAAAAAAAAAAAAAAATTATCAGTGCAGCTTTTTCCCTCCGAGAAGGCGGCAGAGGCTGACTCTACAGTCATGGCCAAGATTAAGGCTCGAGACCTTTGCGGCAAGAAGAAGGAGCTGCTGAAACAGCTGGAGGACCTGAAAGTGGAGCTGTCCCAGCTACGCGTGGCTAAAGTACCGGGCGGCGCGGCTTCCAAACTCTCCAAGATCCAAGTTGTTTGCAAATCCATCGCCCGTGTACTCACCATCATTAACCAGACTCAGAAAGAGAACCTCAGGAAATTCTGTAAGGGCAAGAAGTACAAGCCCCTGCATCTGTGGCCCAAGAAAACGCGTGCCACGTGCCGCCGGCTCAACAAACACGAAGAGAACCTGAAGACCAAGAAGCAGCAGTGGAATGAGCGGCTGTACCCGCTCCGGAAGTACGCGGTCAAGGCCCGAGCATCCAGGTGTCAATAAAACAAACAAACTGGCAAAAAAAAAAAAAAAAATTGTCAGTGCCTTGGCCCCCAATAAATCAGAATATACAGCTGGTGGGGCGGGGTGAGGGCAGGTGCACAAAGACGGCAGCGTGGGCCCAGGTACTGGGACTGCTTCATAAGGTCCCCTGGTGATTCTCGCAGGCCTTTAGGTCTTAAGGTGGGGAGTTCCTTGAGGGCCACGGAGAGAGGTTCCCATTTCTCTCTGCGCCGCTCTTAAGAAGCTCTAGCAGAAGACAATGGGTACTTTTTTTTTAATTGAAGGTACAGATAGTACCATCCATTTTAGTAGTTACCTAGATTTCTAAATTCTTTCTATGTAATTTTTAGAATATTTGGAAAACCCATATTGTGCCACGTATGAGCAAGGTAGCCAGCTCTCTTCCCCCCAAATGAAGATAAACAAAAACCAAATTCTCTGCCTTCAGGAAACTTAGTCAAGTGGAAGAGAGAGTGAGGAAAGGTGGAGGGAGGGAACTAGGAAGGCATCAACAAAAATAGCTATTATCTGGGTGAAACGGTTGCTAATCAAAGAGAAGTGTGACTGATGGTTGGGAGTATTTAGGAACGGGATGGATGGATGGAAAGAAGGAAGGAAAAGCTGTGGATGGTTTCCTAATATGTTTCGATGACAAGAAAAGAAACCATTAAGACCGACATATTTCACGTACGAATTCTTATTGGAAATCATGCTATTAAGAAATCGTAAAATAGCATGTTTGTTTTTTGTCTGTTCTGTTCTCTAGGCTTGTCTTTACTGATGAGGAATGTTAACATAAACATAAAGCAGTGAGTTTTTTGTTTTTTTGCGGTACGCGGGCCTCTCACTCTTGTGGCCTCTCCCGTTGCGGAGCACAGGCTCTGGACGCGCAGGCTCAGCAGCCATGGCTCACGGGCCCAGCCGCTCCGCGGCACGTGGGATCCTCCCGGACCGGGGCACGAACCCGTGTCCCCTGCATTGGCAGGCAGACTCTCAACCGCTGCGCCACCAGAGAAACCCAAGCAGTAAGTTTTAATGATTATTGCTCATAGTGTGCTTTCTTTTTTAATTATTTTGCCTTTTAACATGTTTCTTATGACAGAGGAATGAGATTCTTTTTCAGGCCTTCTAGTGGTTAGGAAGTTTGCAATTCACGAAAGCACCAATTACAGATGATTATAACCTGACAGCACAACTGCCATTTGAGGAGAGCTCAGTTGACACTTTCAGCAACTGTGCAAACAACCTTAGCCTAAGAGCCCTGTGGCAGCGGTTTGGCCTTATAAGAATTACAGATTTCTTGTTAATATAGTTATTCTTAGATTATAACTCTGTAAGAGCCTTAGAAACGGCCTGGTCCTAACCACCTTGGCACACTGCACCCTAGAAAGAGAGGGTGTTGGCTAGAGCCACACGGCTTAACCGTCCCTTAGCTAGTGCTGGAATCTGCATCATTGTACTCCCCATTCGGAGCTGTTTTTACCATATCCCCCAAGTTCATTTTTAAGCATAATATGCAATCAAAAAAATAAACGGGGTTATTCGCAGAGTAACAGTGCACATTCTGACCATTACTACCACACATCCCCCACTACCTGTCAGTAAGATCCTTTGGTACCTGCATTTGCTTCGAGAACTGTCTAGTGAGCAACTAGAGTAGAGGGGGTAAGCTCTACCCTTTAAAGTAAGTTTTCAGGGGCTCCAGGGAGCAGCTGGGAGCCGCTTGCTGTCTAACATGACATTGGGAACTCTAGCAGATTTACCAGCGTCTTGCATTTAACCGAGCTTTCTTGTGAATGGATCCAGAACATCCTACAACTAGGTTTTCTTTTTATGCACTGATTATTTTGATGCTGTGGAGTTTTGGCCAGATTGATCTTTAAGGTATCACATAGTTTTTAAGACAAAAGTAGGAGTCATCAACTTACATTTTATTAGTCTAGTTTTATAACATTTGTACAGAAATGGGTTTTTAATTGAAATCAAGTTTAGCATCGACATCTTGCTGCATGCAGAAACATTAGCTTTTTGAATTGGGAGGGACCCTAGGAGATGCTTCTCATTCATTCCCCAAATGCTCCCTGCAGCCTCCATGAGTCGGGCCATCTTCACACTGTCAGAAATGTGTGTCTCTGGAAGACAAAGCATAAAATGAGAATAATTTTCTCTTTTGTGGACCGTTGCCAAGTTGGTACTTAACAGGATTAAAAAATTGATTAACCGGCTTTAATTTAAAATTGTCTTATGGTAGTTATTTTATGGTAGTTATCAGGTAAAGTTTACCTAGCCAGCCGGAACAAGCTTTGCCTATCAAGAATTTGATGACTGTGTTTTTAAATATATGTAAAGGTGGGGGGAAGGAAAAAAGGTAGGAAGAGCTTAGAGTCTGTTTCCCCCGCAGTCTGTGATGAAGCCCTTTGCAGCCTGGCGTTCACGCCTTGACACAGTGTGGGCTTCGCAGCCATTCAGGCCCCAGTTGGAATCTCAGCTGTCTTTCCTTCACCAGTGAACAAGGTAATTAGGGGATTTATGGGGATTCTGTGGCTGGGGAGTTAAACCCTCCTCTTGGGGCTGTGGTGACGGCCGCTTGAGACAGGGCATGAGGGCACCCTTCCCAGAGAAGGCCCTCGATAGATCCTCTTCATTTCCCTTTCTCCTCTTTCACATGTGCTCTCTCCACTCATCTTAGGTCACTTACTAGAATTTTTCTTTTGGCATTTATTTCCATGTCTCAGAGATTCCTCCAAAAAGATAATAATGGTAATGAATGCTTAAGCACTAATATTTAGCAAGCCTCTTTTATATACCAGGCACAGCAAGTGCCTTTCATGCATTTTTTTAAATTTACTTTTTACAAGGACTCATGAGGTAGGGCACAATTGAAGCTTACAAATTAAATGTAATAGGCCTGGATTCATACCTCGACTCTATCTGACTCCAAAGCACTGCGTCCTGTTCCAAGGATCTCGTTCTTGGAGCTCGAAATTCTGTTTCTGCTGCCATCCCAGGTGATGATTATGAAAACAGTAACAGCCAGCACGTAGCTTGTGCTGGGCACCGCTCTAAGCCCTTTATATATGTTGACATTTAAGGCTCACCACAGCCCTCTACAAGTTCTATTGCTGTCCCCATTTTTCAGATGAGCAAACCAAGGCGCAGAGAGGCTTAGTAACTTGTCCACTTACCCAAGGTCACACAGAGTTAAAACTGGGTCTCAAACTCTAGTTTTTAATCCCCCAGCTGTCCTTCCCGTTTCACTTAAGCAGTTCTCAAAACTTGTATTACACTAGATCTCAGACTAATCAAAGACGAGACAGGAACTCTCTCTTGCTCAACTTAACCATCCCTGCTACTCTACTTTTCCAGTAACTTGCAGAATTTTTTCCTTATTCTTGCTACAGTCCTTCTAAAGTAGTGATATATTGAATATTTCGTCCAAACGCTAAACCAAGAATAATGCCTAAGCAAGGAAGAACAAATTCATTAACTAGGAGTCCATTTACAGTCAATCCCCAGGGCTCATTGTGCAGTCAGTGCTTCTGCATCATTTAGAGTTGCTAATAAATGAAGGTCTTTGCATCTTTCCAAGTGTCTTCATATTTACCAGTCTTGTATTTTACCATAGGAAGCGGCTTCAACAAGCATATTCATGTGTTGACAGTTCTAATTAATACAAGTAATTAGTCCTGACAGTAGAACTGTGAAAAGAAGACCCATTCATAAATTTGCTAATTATGTCACTCTGCTCAGAATTTAATCGCAGTCTAGTCTTTAATCATTTCTGTATATGGGCAAAAGGCCAGCTCACTAAATTCTTCAGACTTTCACATTTACTTCTGATAAATGAATTTTGTCAAAGTTAATTTATCTTTGGAACCTAATATTCCAGTATGCAGGAATTGGTGAAGAACAGAGCTCCTTCTGGAGAGAAATAAACAGGAGAATGGGAAAAACCGGGCAAGGAAGGAAGGAGGTAGGAAGAAGTCATCGAGGGCATCCATATGCTTTCCTACATATCTAAGTCTACAAGGTTTTGTGCACTAATATATTGATGTTTTTCTAAAAACTAAGGTAGTTTTATTTAGGCTGTTGGTATATTTGTGGTACAGAAAATTTGAAGACAGTTTGTTACTTGGATCCCAAGTTGAGCCCTCCTCTCTCTGATGTAAATAGTGTACATTTGCCGGCATGTTTGTTCTGGAGCAGGGTTTTTCAACCTGAGCACTATTGACATTTGGGGCTGAATAATTCCTTGTTGGGGTGGAGCTGTCCTGTGCATTGTGGGATGTTGAATAGCATCCGGCCTCTACCCACCAGATGCTCGTGCACCCTTCCTTCCAGTTGTGACGGCCAAAAGTATCTACAGACATTGCCAGTTCTCCCTTAGGGGGCAAAATCTGTTGAGAATCACCACACCAGAGGGTAAGTTTAGATGATAAAGAATCAGGTAAACTTGTGTATAGGACACTTACATAGAATCAGTTATAGCAAAATCAATAAAATCAAGCACATCACTTGGAAGTGATTTAGTGGCAGGAAATCCAGATTTGGAATGATATTCCTTGAATTTCAGTACCTCCTTCTTACCTTTTCAATGTAAAGGTCCCTCTGGTTCTCTTTGATAGCAAGTAGGGTGGCACTTGGTACCCTGGTAGTAGAGTGGTTGTATCTAAAACTCCTTTGCTTCTTGTGTTAAATACACTGGGCTCTTAGCTTTCATGGACTTAGTAAGTAGTGTTTCGACCACTTTTAGGTGACCTTAAAGTTCTGGGTACTCAGCTGCAGGTGTTCTTTGTTCCCCTTTCCAGTCCATTAATTCCTTCCCTTCTTGTCTTACTTGCCTCCATCCAGTGCTTAGATTTCCAGTCCTTTGTTTCAGTTACTCTCTTACAAATACCTTCCATGCCCTTGTTGCTCAGTCCTTCGTCCACCTATATGGAAAAATTCCACAGACTTAGATGAGCCCAGCCACTAGGCTTCTCGGACCCTGCACCTGGCAGCTGAGCCCAATTGGAGACTGTGCCCCAACAGAGTAAACTGAGTCTATTACAAATGATATCAACATCTCACCTGTCCTCGACTCCCCCCCAAAAATAGAATCCACCTGTAGGTAATGCCCTCAGCGTCCCATGATGAAAACTACAAACTTACCTGTATCCACCCCCATACTGAACTTGTCCCTCCTAATAGCTGGGCAGGGAAGTCTCTTTCCTCTTACTGAAAGCTAATCCTTTCCCTGTCCTAACTTCTCAGGAAAAGCTCTTGGTACTGATTATCCCCCTTTCCCTCTGTCTTCAGCTTCTGAGTGTTTACCAGATCCTTCCTGTCAATATTGAAACCTACTCGAGTCTCTTTCCACACTCATCCCCAAAGAGAGAGAGACCAACAGCACAACTGCCTTTCATTCACCACCTTTCCTTTCCACTTACGGTCTGCAGAGTCTCCACTTCTTCAGTCGTGCTGCTGACCCCCTTTACTCTCATGAAACCGTTCTAGCCAAGTTCCCCAGCGGCCTCAATGTTGCTAAGGCCCGGAGACACTTCTCTTCCCCAGGTTTACTTAACATAACTATCCACTCCTTGAAACCCTCCTTTTTTCCACCCTCCTGGCTTTCCCACTACTGCTCTGACCTCTTTCCTTGGTCTCCTTTGCAGGCTCACCCGCCTCTACTCTACCTTGGAATATCAGTTTTCCTAATGACTTCATTCTTGGACCTCTTTTCTTAAGGCTTTAGTTATGATTTATACTTCAAATTTATCTTCCCAGCCCAGATCTCTTTCTGAAATTATATCAATATATAAATGAACTCAAGGACATCTCAAATGCAGCATGTACTTACCTTTTCCACCTCCCCAACTTGTTCCTCGTCAGGTGTTACCTCCTGGGTGTTGTCAGCAACCAGGTGATCTTGATGCTAAGTCAAAACATGTCTCAAATCCACATCCGCTAGTCTGGGCCACTGTTACGACTGGATGGTGGGAGGTGAGGACAGAGAGGTTTAAGAGCCAGGTCACACAGGGCCTTTCAGGCCGGCAGAAGGACTTTGGTTTTTCTCTAAGTGAGATGGAAGCCTTTAGAGGGTTTTGAGCACAGAGTATCATAATTTAACTTAATTTCTTAAAGGCTCACTGGGGCTACTGTGTTGAGAATAGTCTGTGGGGCAGCATAGTGGGGTGAATGCTGACCCCCAAAAGAGCTGTGCCCCCAGAGCCTTAGAATGCAACTGTATTTGGAGTAAGAGTCTTTGCAGATGTAATGAAAATGACACTGGCAAGGTGAGGTCATCCTGATGAGGGTAGGCCCTAAACCCAATGATAGGTGTGCTGATGAGAGAGGGCAAAGGAGAAGATAGACACAGAGGGATAGGCCATGTGAAGACAGAGGCAGAGGGCAGCAGCAGGAAGACCAGTTAGGAGCCTGTTGCAGTAACCCAGGCGAGGGAGGACCACAGCTCCCACCCGGACGGTAGCCGTGGAGGAGGTGTGTGGTGGTTAGCTTCTGGGTACATTTCAGAGGTAGAGCAGAAGGATTCTTTGACAGAATGGTGGGGATTGTGAGAGAAAGAGAAGTGAAGGGGGAATAAAGTTTTGGGCTGAGGGCACTGGAAAGTTGGAGTTTCCATTAATCTGAACATGCAGATAGAGCAGGTTTGCAGGGAAAAAAATGGAGTTCAGTCTTGGACCTGGAGAGAGTGACAGGTTTATGAGAGTTCCATGTGGGGATGGAGTAGGTAGTTCTGTATGAGAGCAGATGACAGGTATGGTCTGGAAATAAAAATCTGGTAGTCATCAGCATGATATAAATGGTATTTAAATTCATGAAAGTGGGTGGAATCGCCAAGGGAGTGAGTAAAGATGGAGAAGAGGGTCAAAGCCTGAGCACTGGGGTCTCCAACATAAAGAGGTCAGAGAGAAAAAGAGGTACCAGCAAAGGAGAGGGAGAAGAAGGAACCAGTGAAGCAGGGTGGAAAACCGGAGAAAAAGAGAGCAGGTGGTCCTAGAAGACAAGAATCTTTTTCTAGGAGGAAAGAGTGTCCATCTGTGCCAAATGCCCCAGTGGTCCCAGGCAGATGAGGACTTGAGAAATGATCCGTGGATTTAGCAACACGGAGGTTAGCAATAGCCTTGCCAGGAGCTGTTTCAGGAAGTGAACAGTTGATGGTGCAATATAGACCCTACTTTTGTCCTTTGTTCCACCAGAGTTAAAACAGAGGCCCTGAGCTTCTAAAGGCTTTGAGCTTCTTAATCCCCACCCCCACCCCTGTGAAAGAATAAAAAGAAGGATTCTGGGCTTCCCTGGTGGCGCAGTGGTTAAGAGTCTGCCTGCCGATGCAGGGGACACATGTTCGTGCCCCGGTCCGGGAAGATCCCACGTGCCGCGGAGCGGCTGGGCCCGTGAGCCATGGCCGCTGAGCCTGCACGTCCGGAGCCTGTGCTCCGCAACGGGAGAGGCCCGCGTACCGCAAAAAAAAAAAAAAGGATTCTGATGACTCATGTAGCCTGCGCTACTGCTGCTGGGTTCCCCAGCCTTAGTTTAACTAGTGTTAAATAAGTAAGTCCCTGATGCTGCTCATCCTAAGCTACAGAGAATCGCCCACGTGAGAAGCAACGTAATCACAAAGGAACATTTGCCTTTGATTTGGACCATCTGGCCTTGTGCTTTTTCAGTGTAAGGCTAATAATGGAAATTATTTTCCCTGCCTGTAGTACCTGACGTGTGTTGGAGGGGTTTCTCCTAGGGGTCCCTCTCAGCGGCTCCAGAGCATCACTGTCCTATAGAACTCTCTGCAGTGATGGGCATGGTCTTTATCTTCAGTGTCCGACATGGTAGCCACTAGCCACATGTGCTAAGCACTTGGAATGTAGTTAGTACAACTGAGGCACTGCTTTTTTAGTTTTTTTAATTCATTTACATGTAAATAGCCATGTGTCCTAGGTGAGACCCAACAGTCTAGTTCAACGAGCTCTGCAGGTAATTCTCTTACACACTAAACAGAATGGTTTCCTGTGTTTAGAGCTGGGCCCCACCCCCAGAGTTCCTGACTTAATGGGTTTGGGGATGGGGTGTGAGAACTTGACTGGTTAACAGGCTCCCAGGTGACGCTCTGATGCTGGTCTGGGAATCACTTTGAGAACCTGATGTAGAAAATGGACCACCTCTTTGTGAGGCGACCCCAGATCCCCAAGAGTGAATTCCATAAATACCACAGAACAGATATTTTAAGTCAGGATATCCCAAATGTGCCCTATGAACTTCATGAAAATCTTGCTGTTTTCTCATGATCCAGTAACAAGCAGTGCCTGACTCATTGAGGAGCTCACAACTGGCAGCTGAACCAGCAAGTCTGAAGTCTGTGGGGCGGGCCTTCGGGAAGGGCTGGCTGGGACTCTGGGACGTGTGCTGAAGTTGCAGTTCATCAGTGGAATTTCTTCTTTGTTGAGGAAGCTTCAGCTTTGCTCTTAGGGGGTTTTCAGCTAATTAATTAATTAATTTCAGCTAATTAATTAATTTCAGCTACCTAGATTAACTAGGATAATCTCCCTTGAAGTCAACTGATTAGATACTCAATCACATCTACCACATACTTTCAGAGCAACACCCCAATTAGTGTTTGACTGAATAATTGGTAACTGTAGCCTAGCCCAATTGATACATAAGAAAGATCATCCTGCTTGGAGAGTTAGTGTTCAGGGATCACATCTTGAAAGGTGTGGTATATGTTCTGGTCCTTGAAGAATGGGAGATTCTAGTCAGTGGGGATGAAGGGAATAGGTATTCTAGAGAACATGACTATTAAAAATTATCAAAATAAACAATAGAAGATGCCAAGACAGGAAAGTACAATTGGTATTTGAAGAATGGCTAGTTGTTGCTATATGACCTTTCTCTGAACCTCAGTTTCCTCATCTAAAAATGGGTTAAATACTTGTCATGACTATCCCCCAGAATGGAATGAGGTGATGTTTGAGGGTGCCTTTTGGAAGCAGTAAACGCTGTGAATGCTAAGGTTATTTTATAGCAGTGTTGGTGGTGGTAGTATTCGTGTGTGAACTTTGTGTGGTGAAAGAAACCAAAAAGTTTGGGCAGGTAAAACAGGGCCTGATTGTTGTGGGCTCTGTCTAAAATGTGTGTCTTTAATTTGGGGGGAAAAAGTATTTAGTTTCAAATGGATTAATAGGAAATAAAAACATCCCTACATATGCAGTCATACCTGATGGCCGCAAAGATGCGGCAGCCATTTGCTCTCTGCCTGAGATGGCTCAACACTTTTTACAGAAGTGGACCTTAGACCACGATTTTTGATGCTTGAGATAGTCGAGGTGAAGGAGAGTCATTTATTATAAAGTTATTGAATACTTTGCCTAAATAGGGAAAGAGAGTTAAACGATTTCCAAGAAAGTTGTTCCTAGGCAATGGCCACTGTAGCCAGTTGACTTGGTCATCAAAGAATGCACCAGAGAAGGGATGCCAAAGCGAGTGCCGTCTGACAAACTTCTTTTCTTTTTTTCCCCAGAGCTCTGCTCTACAAACTAATTTTGCCAAGCAAGTTTCTGCTTGATTTTTAAAGCCCTGTGCGTTCTGAAGGAAATTTAAGCCATATGCTCCTGAGTCACTTATGCCCAAGTCATGAAAATGTTATTTGTAAATGTGATTTCATGTTTGAAGCCATTGTAAAGTATTTGTAGTAGATTTTCATTCTTCATCATGCAGAATTTTTCTTGGTTTGTTTTCTTGTTTTATTTAAACACGTTGTATATCAATCATCCTAACACACATCCCGTGGTGAGACACAAAGGAAATCTTGAAGCCAGAAGGAGGGTCTGGTCGTACACATTTGAAGCGGCCAGGTTCTATCTGCAGAAGCTTATAACTGCTATCCCGCTTCCGTTTATGATGTTGTGTCCTGGGCTGCTTTTACCCTGGTCATACCCTGCCCCAGCCCCATCCCAGCCGGCTCCCTAAAAGGGAGCCCATGAAGAAGAATAGGAAAAAGGACAAATAATAGAACCAGACTGCCTCCTCGGATATATTTCTGTGTTATACCACATGATCCTTTCTTTCCAAAACTGAGTTCATTTTCCTCTTTTACCTACTAATGTTGCCTGCTGGGAAGATTAAGGTATTTCATGAAATGTCTACAAAAGAGAGAAGTGAAATTGACTTTAGGAGCAGTCCACAGCTTTTCATTCTTAGGGCAAAATAGATGATGGTGTCTGCTTAGGGCTGAGCTAATTGAAAAATGGTTTCATTTTTACCAGTGTAAGGGGGGGGCGGTTTTTTGATTTTTTGTTTTTCCTTTTTTTTTTAACCTCTGTCTCTTTGGAATCTCACGATACAGGCCAAGTTTTATCTTTACATGAAGCGTCCTGGTTTACGTGTGTCTGTCCATCAGAGACATCTGTGGGCTGCAGAAGGGCACCAGAGCAGCCTTATGTTTAGGGTATGGTAGAGATTTGTCTCTGGTCTGAGCACCAGTTCCCAGGTAGGCGGCAGGTATAGCATCCGACATGGTAAGAGGCATTTACTACCAGGAGGGGCAAAGACCAAAGGGGTTAAAAGTTTACTTCTCATCACTCTGAGCTTATGAAATACTTTCCCATTTTTTTTTTTTTAACTTGGACCTCAGAACTGCCCCGAAGGCCATGGTTTCTGGTTTTCAGTAGGTTATTTTTTCATGAAGAAAATGAGACTCAGAGGGGTACTTTCTTAGATATGTCACAAGGTGATTGTGGCTACTGGCGTGTGCCTCTGTCTCCACTACACTATAAACTCCGGGAGAGCACAGATGTCCTGTCCATCCTGTGGGGACTTTTGAGGACTTATGTGGGCTTTTATTTTTAGAAACCCCACCCCGACCCTCTGTCATTTCACGTGTTGAAACATGTGACAGCCCATCCGTAGTATATAAATATATATTTAAGTAAACGACTATAAATATATATATCATATTTATGAGTTGAGATATAAATGATTGATATGGTATGTTTCATAGGCATTTAATCAAATACTTATTACTTTTCAGTTTTATAGATTTTTTTTTTCACTGAGGGAGCCACTTAATTACTTTGAGATCTCAGACGTTTTCACAGGCTTAGTCCCTGAGCACTGTTTCTACAGTGGATAAAGCCATGCCCCTGCTCTTATTCACTCCTGTGCACCCCACACCTATCACAGACCCCCCGGGAAAGTGCTTAATAAATGTCTGTTGGATGAATGATCACCTAATAAGAGAAAGAGTGAAAGAATGAGCAAACGAATGAATAATAAGTGGTGAAGTCTGGCATTATATTAAAGCCCATGTCAGCCCTGGATGGCTTATTTCTTTTACACGGCCGTCATGGTGGACGTCCCCCAAACTGTGCATTCAAAACGTAGTCCTTGTCTTTCTCTCGTTGTTCTTTTCCAAGCCAGTTTCCTCCTCTGTTACAGCTAAGGCACAAGAAAGAACAGGCTACAAGTTATTTGCGTTTTGGTAGCTCTTAGGAAGGAGTAGCTACTTTAGGGTGATAATTCTTTTCTCTGTTTAATTGCTAGTTTATTTGCTTTGCCTTACAAGTGTGGGATAAATGTGGTTATTATTAATATTCAAATACTCAAATAAGTTTCTTGACAAAACCAAAGAAGTGTTTTTTTGCCTGTCTTTTTTGTTTTGTTTTGTTTTGAATTCTAAGTGTTTTCTCTCAGGTATTTCTCATTGTGATATCTGTGTTTTCACGAGATGTGACTTTTTTTTAATCCAAGGGTGAATCTTCGTGGTCTGTCTTCAGAATTCTTGGATTTGGTAGCTATTATGTTGGAAAGCTAGAGAGCCCCCTTCTTATGAAAGAAAGAAATACAAAGGGACTACATGAGAGGGGAGAGAGAGATGAAGATTGTGTAAGAGCCATCCTTTTCTGCCTCAGCCCTGATTTCACCCCTAGAAAAGTGGATCCTCATTTTTCTTATGTAAATGGACACCAGGAGCGATTTCTCCTGTCAGCTCATCTGGATCCCCAGGGTCTCTAGATGGATCTCACTGGATGGCTCCAGGGCAGACTAGGGCTAAACCAAAAACCTGCAGCGCCCCTGGATGGCTGAGCTTGTGGGTCAAGGCAGGAGCTGGAAATGGTGGAACTTAACCCTCCATCCATGAAAACTCTTTGGGGTTCAGTCATTCAACAAATTCTGATTGGCCACCTGCCTTGGGAACACCACCATGACCAGGCAGACTTGTCTCTGGAGTCCAGACGCTCGATCAAGCCCTTGCTTGAGGTATATTTGAAATGGCTTTGGTTTTTATTTCTCTTTTTTTGGTTGGATTTGGTTGTGTGTGCACAAGTGTCCTTGTGTATTCAAAAGACTGAAGCCTTCAGTTTATAAACTGAAGTTAGAGGGGGGAAGGAAGCCTATAACATAAAAATTGGAAATGTAAAACTTCAGTTTCTCCACTGCTATATTCTTTTTATGTATTTCTTTTAAGATCTCTTGATGGACCTGGACTTCAAAATAGAGGGATACAGAACCCTTCTTGAGTTTGTGCTGCCTCCCTGGCACTACCCTTCCTCATGGGGTTCCTACCTGGACCTCCAACCTAGGCACTCTCATTCACGTTTGTTATTTTCTTTTTCCAGTGTGTGTGTATGTGTGTGTGTGTATATGTGTGTGTGTGTGTGTGTGTATATAATTTTTTTGATTGTCCTTAAATGATCTTTCTCTAAACTCATCTAGACCATTTAACTTGTGGCAGGAATCCCAAAGTATATTCTCCCCAGAGAAAGAACAAGATTTTCCTGGCATCAATTTAGGGAAATAATTACTCAAGAAAATTGTGTGAGATGTTTTCTTGCACTGGAGATGCTCGTGACTACGAAGTGGTTGCCTGACGGGGGGGACCTCTGGCCTAGTTTTGTCTAAAGAAGTTGGGAAAGTGGTGTTTTCTTTTTTTTTAAATTGAAGTATAGTTGATTTACAGTGTTGTGTTAATTACTGCTGTACAGCAAAGTGATTCAGTTATACATAGATATATATATATATACATTTTTAATATTCTTTCCCATTGTGGTTTATCACAGGATATTGGATATAGTTCTCTGTGCTACACAGTAGGACCTTGTTGTTTATCCATTCTACATATAATAGCTTACATCTGCTGACCCCAGCCTCCCACTCCGTCCCTCCCCCAACCCCCTCCCCCTTGGCAACCACCAGTCTGTTCTCTGTGTCTGTGATTCTGTTTCAAAGATAGGTTCATTTGTGTCATATTTTAGATTCCACATCTAACTGATATCATATGGTATTTGTTGGGAAGGTAGTATTTTCATATTCCCTTTGCTACTCAGCTTCCTCATGATTTGCCATTTACCCAAAACTATCCCCCTTTGAAGATTGGTATTTCTTTATTTAGAGCAAAGTCCATTGCCTTGGGAGTGTTTCCAAAAACAATTCCTAGATATGGCCTCTCACTTTCCCTGCCCAGTCCCCCTTTTTTTTTTTTTTTTTCTTCCCGGCTGCGCCGCCTGGCTTGTGGGATCTTAGTTCCTTGACCAGGGATCGAACCCAGGCCCTCAGCAGTGAGAGTGCAGAATCCTAACCACTGGACCGCCAGGGAATTCCCTATTGTCTCTTAAGGAGTGATAACCAGAGAAAAACCTTGATGTGCTTCATTCACTGACAAAATCACAGCTGATCATACCTCCCTGGGAACATGTCTGTGAGCCTTAGCACAACTCTAGGGCCAATAAGTAAGAGTATTCTGTCCTAAAACTGCAATCCTGACTGTTGCCCCCCTAGCTGCCCACTCCGGAGCATCCTCTTTTGTTCACGTGAACTAGTTGGTAGCACAATGGCTACGTCGCCCACAGTAGACGTGAGGGTTTGGGGGAGGAGGCCCACACTGCCTCACAGGCTTTCCACAATCTTGACAGATGGACAGCCGGTGTGTTTCTCATCCAGGATGCCTTTTATGCAGCGCTGGGTGTCATAATTTAAGTAAATAGTTAGAATTCTGACCCTCCTATGCCAAACACTCAAAGTTCTAAGCATACTTCGTTGTCAAATTTAAGTCTTAAATTCGGTTTGCAATTAACTGGGCCATTTGCTTGCTGTTGAACCAGGTGGGAGGAGAAGTCGGTCAAGGGACACAGAATTCTTTGGCAGGAGGTTAACAGCCTACCAACTGCACGTTGGATTGTCTGTGGCCTGGCTTCAAAGAGAAGCCACGGTTCTAACACAGTCCAGTTATGTGTTACCTGTGTGGCCGGCTGAGCTGCCAGGTGACCCCTTGTGCTTGAAATCTTGCTGGAGCACCTCTGGCTCCTCTAGGACATTCATTTCCCTGAATTCATATATCAGGTTGCTGTCCCGGGGCAGGGAGAGAGGAGAAGGGAGGGTTAAGAGGGGACCCCCTGGTGCCTTGGTGTTGCTTCCAAATCTGCAGCAGGTCCTGTGACCGCGGCCTGCTGTGGGCATCTAGAGTGATCACTGTACTGTTCTTGTGATTTTTTTTTTTTGCACTTGATCATATTGCATATACAAAACTTGTGCTTTATTTATTCTGCCCCTTGCCCTTTCAAGAGGCATCATCTTTTTCTAAGAGGCCCCAAACCAACAGGGCAGTGGTGAGAAGCTGTGTGTTTGGTACAAGACACAGGTTTCTAGTGCTGACAAATCAGACTTGGAAAACAGGTCACTGCCCCCCTGAGGCTCCTATCTTCATGGAAAAGGGACCTTTGTGGTCATTTTGTTCTGTGCCTTTGTTTTCAAAAGGAGGAACTTGAGGCCCAGGGAGACGAAGGGCCATCACTAGACCTTGCCTCTTTGATTTCCCAGTTTGGACTTTTGTCTGCCCTTCAGCTCCTACTCCGTTTTGTTTTGCATTCCCTATGGCCTTGCCTTCGTGACTGCCTCCTCTTTTTCTCTGGAAACATTCATGTGAAGTACATTTGATTTGCTTTTCAGCTTCGCCCGCCCTGTGTGTGTCCAAAATAGCCGCCGGAATTCATGAGAACGTTGTGTCTTCAGATGTTTATAATCCAAAAGAATCCCTTACGGTTTTTTATAATAAAACTACTTGGATGTCGGTATTTTATGTTGGGAAGGCGAGCCAAGTTCACAATGCAGCAATTACAACGCAATGCATTATGTATAATTTGTCGTGCGCCCCAGGAGCAATGGTAAACCGTGAAATGCCGTCCCGGCTCCACGGCACAATTAGCAGGATCAAACGCTGCCCAGAGAGGAGCACAATAGTTGTCATCCGAGGTCAATAAAAGTAAGGAAAAGTTCCGATAAAAGCGGTACACCCCAAATTGTATAAAAAGCAGCCCCTATACCAGGCTGCAAATATGTCAAAACCTTCATTGCTAATTGAGGAAACCTTTTGAGGTTTAACAGCTCATAAATTTGCGCTGGGAATGCCCCCATTGTTCTGAGGCTGTAAGTCTTGTCTTTGAAATTTAGCAGTTGTACTTTTATATTATTCCTCCAAGAGTACCATTGTAAACATGAAGGGTTTGCATTTTAACATAAATTTGAACAATGTGGTTTGAAAAGAGCTCGCCACATTAAAGGGAGACTGTTTGGGCATGTTTCATAAATTCTTTTTTCTATAGTATTTAAAGCTACAAATGACTCATGGAAGTGTGTTCCATTTAGATCAGTCATACTGGTGTAGCAACCTTGCTGGGGCTTTTACCGCCCTTGTTTTTCCTTCCCTAAGAGTACCTGTGTCGGAAAACAGGTCTAAGCCTTTGGCCAAGTCACTTGCCCTTAATCTAGAATCTTCAGATCCATAGAGACAATTCTGGAAATGTTGTTCCATTTGGTCTAAATAGCAACAAATCTTGTAGCTTTGGATGGTCTTTTTTTTTTTTTAAACTCAAAATCTCCCCGTTATTAACTTGCAATTTCTTCCTTTTTCCATGTGACAATTATAGTCCCCGCCCCCCCCATGCCCTCAGAGCCTCCTATTTTTTTTTTTTTTAAAGAACCCACTGATTTTTTGCTGAGCCACTGGCTACTGTGAAGAAAGGTTGGATGGTAAAGGAGAAATGTGGGAGCTGGTTTCTGAAGCAGCGTGGTGGGCGGTGTGTGAGGACCACTGCGCTTCCATGCAGTTCCTGGGGGCCCCGACCTCGGGAAGTCACACGCCTTCCTCGAGCCTCAGTCTGGCCATCTGTAAAATGAGGACAGTAGTTACTCCTCCACATCTCCCTCCTGCCCATTCCTGCTGCTTTGTTCATTTATTCATCCATGGGGAGGTGAACACAAACCCGCCGTGTTCTCACCCCACAGAGCTCACCACCTAATGAGGATGCACTCGGCTGGGATCATCAGAGTCCCATGTAACTACTAACTGTGGCATCATGTGCTTTGGAGAAAGGGGACATGATCCTGGGAGCACTTAGGGCAAAGGGGGATGCGGCCACTCTCCTGAGAGCTTGGGGAGGCGGGGAGGGGTCCCTGGGAGTTGGAGCTGTGGGAGGGCAGGCTTACTGGGCTGCGTACGAAGTTTGATATTTGTCCTTGAATGAAAGGAAACTCCTGGAGGGCTTTAGGCAGAGGATGAAGTGGATGAGATGCGTGTTCTGGCAAAGCTCTCCAGCTCCCCTGTGGAGGGTGGTTGGTTGGAAGACCAGAGCAAGGGCAGGACATCATCTAGGGGCTCAGGCACCAGTGTAGGCTCACGAAGCAGGTGGCTCAGGCAGGGCTGGTGACATGGCAGGTGCAGGGAAGGGGCAACGAGTTAGGGGAAGGTTCAGGTTACAATGACAGGATTTGGTGGCAGGTTGAAGGGGGCACATGAGGAAGGGGAAGCTGTCTAGGATGACTGGGGTCTGGGTGTGTGTGACTAACTGGATGGATGGTGGGGACATTCCCGGGGTGGGGAAGCCTGGAAGGGGTTATTAGCGTAATAGCAGGAACCACTGACCCTCTATTGCTTTGAGCCAGGTGCTGGCGTCCTTTAGTTCCTTCCATTCAGAGCAATCCAGGGGTAGGTTCCTGCATCCACACAGATAAGAAAAGTGAGGGTTGGTGAGGAAAGTGACTTGTCCAGGAGCACAGAGGAAGGGGCAGAGCCCGTATTCAAGCTCAGCTCTGTCTGGCACCAGAGCCCGTTCCCTTCCCATGCTGCCCACAGAGCCGGGTAGCAGAAGGCACTTGTATAAAACACCGATGTCCACTCCAGACTTGAAAGGGAGGTTTGGATTCTTCAGGATGAAATGGCTAAAAGGGAAAACAATGAAGTCTGGTGACATGACCAGAGCACTGAGAGACCTGGGTTCTGATTCTGCCCCCATTAGCTGTGCAAAACGGGAGACCCGTTTACCCTCTCTGGGCTTCTGTTTCTGGGCTCTGAACTGAGCAGATTGGATTCCATCATCCCAAGTCCTCCCCCACCCCGCTCTGAAAATCCATGATTTTTTTTTTTTTTGGCTGCACCGTGAGGCATGTGGAACTTCCCTGATCAGGGATCGAACCCGCGCCCCCTGCAGTGGAAGCGCAGCATCTTAACCACTGGACCGCCAGGGAAGTCCTGAAAATCCATGATTTTAAGATGCGCTGGATGCATCTCACACAGAATCTCCTTTCCACACTTGACATGGTATCTTTAAAGCTTCTTTCTTAAAACTACAGGTAGGCCTAGGATGGACATATATACGCTACCTTCCATCAAATAGATAGCTAGTGGGAACATGCTGTAAAGCACAGGAAGCCCAGCTCAGTGCTCTGTGACCACCTAGATGGGTGGCATGGGGGGCTGGGAGGGAGACCTAAGAGGGAGGGGATATATGTATACATATAGCTGATTCGCTTCGTTGTACGGCAGAAACTAACACAACACTGTAAAGCAATTATACTCCAATAAAGAAAAAAAAAAAACCTGTAGGTAGGCCTTGTAGTACTCGCTTTTTCTCTGGCTACAGCAAACACTTAGATGAAACATCTGTTTCCAAAGATGCTCAGAGAACAACATATTCCTCCCCACTTATCTAAATCATCAGTTATCCAAGGTAAGCCTCGCTCTAGATTCCTAACTTGGAATTTAAAGTTCAAAAAATTTCATTCTGTGGTCTCCCTTTCTGTTCATAAAATAAGTTTTGTTTTACTAGAAATTATTTAACAGACATGTAAGAATAAGCCATTTTTGTTACCGAGTCTCTCTCCCCAGCACAGCCCACTTTAGAATCACTTCTGAGCCATTCTAGGTTAGTTAGAGGCAGGCTGTTTCACGACTGTGTGCCAGCGGTCTGAGAAAGCCCCCGGCTCTTCCTGAGGCTGGGAGGGCTTGTTTATGGGAGAAGTTTCAGTCACAAGGCGTGTCTGTAACACACATACTCGAGCCCACACACAAGGATGCATGCACACACACACACATACTGTCTCTCACTAGTGGATCAGAACTTGGTGTGGATAGGAGTGGGTTAATCAGACCTAAAAGAACAAAAAGTGGCAGTTCAGCTCAGGGTTACGTTACATACCATCAGAGCAATATTTTTTTGCGGTTTTTTTTTTTGGTTTAGTTTAGTTTAGTTTTGTTTTCTCGGCCGCTCCACAGGGCTTGTGGGATCTTAGTTCCCTGACCAGGGATCGAACCCAGGCCGTTGTCAGTGAAAGCGTGGAGTCCTAACCACTGGACCGCCAGGTAACTGGTTAAATACCACCAAATACAAAAACAAGCGTGTTTTTAAGATGACCGTCCTACTTCCGGGATAGTTTATCGCATCCCAGAACTTCACAGCCATCCCACTTCTAGGCCAACTCTGACCCACAGGAAGCATTTCTCAGCTTCTGGTGCAGAGAGCAAGGCTCCTGCCTGTTGGCGTTCTGTGCAGATGCTCTCACCCTGCCGCTTATCTCATTCAGAGCTGCTCCGCTCTGAAGGGATATGCTTGTGTCGTCCTTACCTCCCAGCTTATCTAGGCCTTTGCCGAGGAGCCCACCCTGGTTTTCTAAACCACCAACCATTCAAAATTCGTGGGGCTCGGACTGCTGACAAGGATGTCATTCTTCTTCCTGTTACTTTCCCTCTTGGCTCTCCCGCCCCCTCCCTCTCCTGCCTTTTTTTTTTTTTTTTTTTTAACCCAGCAAGTGCATCTGCTGGGGCCCTTGCGTTGCTGTTTCCTTGTGGGGTTGAGCCGGTGGTTCTCGGGGTGCCCGCCCCACCTTCACCCTGACATTCATGCACCTTTGAGACCAGCTGTGACGCACTCTCATTGCAGACTTTTCCCAGAATAGTTCATCTTCTTCTGTTTCCACCTGAGAGAGGAGCATGCTGGCAGCTTCTAGCTTTTGTGAGAGCTTCGAACCATGGTGTTCTCCTTGGCTTCTCAACATCTCAGGGACAGTTTCCTAGGTCAGGGATTGTTTTCATAATTCTGCGTTGATATCGGTATCTCTTGATGTGTACTTATGCACCAGTCAGGCTTATGATATCTGAAAAATAGAAATAATTTGAATGTTTACAGCATTCAGCATGGATGTACGTAGTACATCTCATATCTTGGCCTACTTCTGGGTACTGAAGTTCTCTAATGTAACGGAACCCCAGAGCCCAGACCAACTTCATGCACTTGTTAGAGGAAACAAATAGACTGAATTGTATTCTGAAGCCTCCTGTCACCTGTTCTCACCCACTTATGTCTCAGGGTTTGAAAGCTGGTTGTTGGCTGAGGCCAGAAACCAAGACTCTTGGGCCTTGAAATTCCCTACCTGCCACCATTTACCCACATCTCTCTCACGGTCCTCTAGCCCCGTTGGCCTGGCCTGGGCCCCTGGTTCCTGGCCCCCTCTCTGCTCAGCCCTGATAGCATATTAGTTGGTTTTTTGTTCATTCACCAAACATTTATGACGTGCCCACCAGGTCCCAGGCACCTGGGATCCAGAGGTGAGTGGCTTTGCTCCTATGACTGGGTGAGTGGCCAGTTTCGTCCACTCTCATGTTATAACTAATAGAATCTTTAGGAGAGCTGGGTTGCGTTGGTGTCTTACTTTTAAAATTCACATCATCCAGGATTGAGCACGGCACAACCTGGGAAACCACCAGAGCATCTGGCTCAGGGAAGATGTAACAAAAGACCTGTGTGTACAAAACCAGGTGCCGTGTTGGTGCTGATCGTTAGTTACAACCAAACAAACCCCCAGAATGTAGTACGGCATCCCTCGGATCCCAGTGTCTCAGAGTGGGGCTGGTAGCATCAGACTCACACGAGGTGCTTCTGAAAAATGCAGATTTCTGGGTCTCACCACAGCCGTTGATCTGGGATCTCCCAAGTTAGAACCTAGAATCTGCCTCTTACCGTGCTCACCCACATGAAAGTTTGGAAATTACTCTTCTAGATCCAGTGTCTAGTCTCTAGAGCGTTGACGTGCTGCTGCGTGTTTCACAGGACTGTGACATGGGAGCGGTGGGAAGGTGTAGGGCCTGGCGCATGGCACATTTTATTTGCTGCCAGTCAGTCCGGCCACCAAGCCTAGGGTCAGCTGTCCCAAACCCCTTCCCTCCCAGGCTCCACGTCCTTGTTTCTCTTGACAAACAGTCACTGGCAACAGTTGTCCAGTGTGACCTGGACGTTACCCCTCAGTGGTTGGTCTTGGCAGAAGTTCCCGATCTAAGTTTCTTTGTCCCTTTCCAGAGTTCTCCTCCTGACTCTCCATCTTTTCTCTTTCTTATTCTTTGATTTCTTGGGATGATATTTACTTATATTTTTCTATGCCCAAAGGTTAAAAGGTATTTTCAGAAGATTGAGGTTTCTGTAGGAAATATGGGCTAATTCCAAATGGGCTATGACTTTAAGAGTCAATGAAAACATTACCTTGGGCTGTTGCTTAAAAAGCTGGCCATTGGGCTGTCTCTGATTTGAAACTCAAGTTGAAGGGAGTGAGAAAGAAATGAAACAGGTCTAAATGTCATCAACAGTGCTTCTCTCTGCCTCCGTCTGAGAATCTGGGCAAAGAGCAAGCACGTTGGGGATTTTGTTGTTTCTGAGCGGGGGACCTGCCCCTGTTCGTGAAAGGGGGGGCACCATCAACTGACGTTTTATCCCTTGGAGGGAGGGAGCCGCTGTGCCAGGCAGTTACGAACCCACTGCTTACAGCAGGGCCTTATCCACCAGGAAGCACGTCTGTGTGCCCCTCAGGTGACTGAGGGTCTGTCCAGCACGGAGACAGCAGAACCTGCTGAACCACCCGTCCCCAAGCTGCCAACCTCAGAGACGCCTTCACGGCCTCTGTGATCCCGGGCTGATCAGCACAGCAGCAGCTGAGTGCCTGGGATCACAGGCTAAGGAACCGAAAACATTCTCTACGGAGGAACCGTTGGCGCTTGGAGGCCGTTGTAGATTTCCAGGACTCACAGAACACTCCATTTGGAAGCCCTGGTCCTGCCCACTGTGGACCAGTGCATCAGGCACAGTCAAGTGCGCGCTAGCTGGCCTTCCTTGCCCTTGCTTCCTCCCTGCTAATGCCAGCTGGGGTAGCACAGGAGAGGGGCAGAAGGAAAGAGGATGGGGGCAAGTGTAAGTGGGCGTGTGGGTAAAAATGTAAACCAGGAAACAGACCACTTTGATTAGGCTTAAAGTAAAGCATTTTAGAATTACTGCATCCGGGATTTGGTGTCTTATCGTCACAGATTGTATCTATTTGGATATGTGTGTATCCAAATGTATCTATTGTATCTACTCTTCTGATGTGGAGTTAGAGGGATCCTGATCGTTCCAGGAAGATGCACTCAGCCATGCAAGGCAGTATGCACCGTAGCAGGAGTAAATCCTGAGTTCAGAGCTGGTTAAAATACTGTATCCACATCCGTATCCATAACCACATCTGTCTCCCAGGGTCTTGTCAGTCTCCTCTGCGCTGGAAGAAACCTGATATGACACAGAAACTGCTAGATGCTGGCGAATAGTCCCCGGGTTTCAGACCATCTAGACAATAAACAACTGCATAATATTCAGTGCAACGGCTTCTGTAGAGCCCATCTGTTTCAAAATAACCCTAATTCTGCTTACAGTGCGGAATGCTTTGTTGACTGGAATTTGTCCTAGTTTTCTTCAGCAGATTGAGTCATGAGCCTCTGGCTCCACCTGCCGGCAAGTGTAAATACTGGCGTGAAACCCAGGGTGGATATTTTCAGTTGAAAAAAAAAAAAAAAATCTGAGCTGATTCTAAAAAGCTAGTGTAACTCCGAATCACCTGGGAACTCATTAAAATACGGTAGCCTGGGCTCCATGCCAAGCCTGCCAGATCAGAAACTCTCAAAGCGTTCTCCTGGTGATGCACGCACTCACCTCTGCGTTGGAGAACCTGAATGCAGTGAAGGTCAGGGATGACCCCCCTGTACCCTGCTCATCCTCAGGCAGGGAGAGTGACAGAGGCTGCTTGAGGGACCCACTTCTACCTATTCCAGTTTATCCAGGTAACTCTTGGTGATGAGAGTTAAAGCTTCATTGCCTTGGAGCTCATCAAAAAATTTTCAAAGTGGAAGAACCTGGCAAACACTCCTTAACCCAGTGCTCAAGGTTACATCACCAGTGATAAGTCATACGATCGGATGGGAAGAGGGCAGTTCTCCTCTGCGGTCTTCTTCCCAAAACCCTAACCCCAGAGTAATGAGGAAAAGCATCAGACAAACCAAACTGAGGGACGTTCTGCTGTAGGCTGGCGCTGCGCAGGACTGTCAAGGTCACAGGAAATAAGAAAAGACTGAGACGGTACCACAAACCTGAAGAGACTAAGGAGACCTGACAACTAAATGGACTGTTGGCTTTAGTTGGGAAATTAGTGGCAAAACTGGTGAAACAGAGAAAGGAACAGAGAAGGGAAATTAGTGGAAAAACGGGTGAAATCCAAGTGGAGTCTGGAATTTCATTAATAGTAGCGCACCCGTCCCTGTAAGTGGTTGATTTTGACAACTAGATCATGATAATGTAAGATGTTTGGCTGTATTGCCTTTGTAACTTTGTTTAAATCTAAAATTATTCCAAAATAAAGAGTTTAGGGCTTCCCTGGTGGCGCAGTGGTTGAGAATCCGCCTGCCAATGCAGGGGACACGGGTTCCATCCCTGCTCGGGAAGATCCCACATGCCGTGGAGCAACTAAGCCCGTGCGCCACAACTACTGAGCCCACGTGCTGCAACTACTGAAGCCTGTGCACCTAGTGCCTGTGGTCTGCAACCAGAGAAGCCACCACAAAGAGAAGCCCACACGCAGCAACAAAGACCCAACACAGCCATAGATAGATAGATAAAATCTGCATCCATTTGTTTAAAGAAATACGTGCTTCATGTTACAGTGGTTCCTAATGGGAGACCCTCTTCTCCTCAGCTTCTCTTTTTGCTGCCCCTCCAGCCCATCGAGAATTATTTCTGTAAGAATTTATAAGCTGTCCTCTGTTTAGAAAATACATGATATAGTTAATCACCAAGGCTGACTTTTGCAACTGGGCATCTTGCTAAAACCTTGTCAAGGGAGATCCTAATTCTAGATACTTTGTTATCCAGAAAATCTTACTGTTTGCAGTGAACCTTATCTAAAGCAGAAGGTAAAATTTCCTGCTGCTTTTTAAACAGATCCTGCTTCCAAATCAAGTTGAAAGGAATAGTATTGTTCGGGTTTACAGATTCTGGTTTTGGGGTTAAGGAAGACAACTAACACACCTCATGTCTGGAGCAGAGTAGAAAGGGATCTAGCTGTGACTCTTGCCTCAGTCCCTGACCAGCTGTGTGGCCTTGGTAAGTTCCTTGAAATCTTTAAGCCTCCATTCTTCTTTCTGTAAAACAAACGAGGAAATTCTACTCAGAAGGATAAGTAGAATAGAAACCACATACACCAATATGGTGAGTCTCACAAACATAATGTAAAATGAAACAACCCACAAAAGGTACATATTATATGAATCCATTTATGGACAAAAGTAGACAAAATGAATCTCTGCTATAAGAAGTCAGTGGACCGCTTCTGGAAGGGAGCCCATGGAGGCTTGTGAGTGCTGGAAATACTGTATTTTGGTCTGGATGTTGGTCCCATGTGTTCAGTGCATGGAAATTAATAAAGTTGTACACTTTTTAAAAGGAAGGGAGAGTAAAGTAGAGTGAGCATGTAGCAATTGCCCAGCAAACATTTATTGTCTCCTCCTGGACTTTCACTTTTTGTTCTAGAGGTCATACCATGTGTTCTCGATATTGCAAAAAAAACTCTAGATCTGACAGAGTGGACCCAATATTTTAGGTTACTCGAATTGCTAACTGGATTATTAAGTTGATTATAATTATCAACTTAACTTGATTATGAAGCCTGTTGATTTGAAGTCAGTTGTGTCCATTAACGGTCCCCCAAATTAACCAACTAGAACAGAGAGAAAAGTACAACAGGGAAAGTAGCAACTGAGTTGATTTCCATTCAGAGCTTCTCATTTTGGGATTCCAGATACTGTTTCAGAACTAAGAAATCCCACCACTGTTGATTTGATCAGTTGAGGAGTGGAAATGTGAATTTTTCTCTCTCAAATCACATCTAAATGTTACCTTTATTGTAAACCATAATGAAACTTCCATCTGTATGAAAGTTATGAGATTTTTAGGTGAATTTCAAACTCTTTTTTTTTTTTTTTTTTTTGCGGTACGCGGTCCTCTCACTGCTGTGGCCTCTCCCGTTGCGGAGCACAGGCTCCGGACGCGCAGGCTCAGAGGCCATGGCTCACGGGCCCAGCCGCTCCGCGGCATGTGGGATCTTCCTGGACCAGGGCACGAACCCGTGTCCCCTGCATCGGCAGGCGGACTCTCAACCACTGCGCCACCAGGGAAGCCCTCAAACTCTTTTTAAAGCGATGGACGGATGGAAAGATGACAGATCATTATAATTAGTGCCTCAAAAAGGAAAGTGCTCGTATTGTCCTTGGGCACCTCCTACTTTAAAAGAATATCTTGCTAATTGTTGGACTTGGGGTTCCTTCCAGGCCTTTTTGGTCATAGTAAATGACTTAGCAACTGTCCTGTCAAAAGACATTTTGGAAGCTTTAGAATTCATGGAATTCTAATAAAGTAACATTTTTGAAAGAGAGAATATGGGTCCCATGCTGTTGCCCTCATTTGACAAAAGCAATCCCAGAGAGTACAGGAATATTTAGAGGTTTCTTGGTTTAAAAAAAAAATTTTTTTAAGTGATTGCCTCCATAGGTCCCCAATTTAAGGGAAAGATAAGCCATCTTGAGGCTTCACTTTAGTATAATTTCACTGAATGGCATAGAGGGCTCGTCAGATCACGGGCAGGATCTATGAATACAGCAAATTAAACATCTCTATTTACAGGGCTGGCGAACAGTAGGGGAAATGGCCATCAACTCATGGCATTCTTTTTAGCAATTCTTATGTGGATGAAATTGCTTCTCCTCCCTTAGATGTAAAATGCAGAGGTTACTGCATTATACATAAGGGTAGAGAACTGAAAATTTTTCCATCAAGAACCACAAATCAATAAATCTTATGATCTCACTACTGGTGCTATAATTGAGCTAAATCTTCTTAAACTGGGCACTGCTCCTGAGGTCCTTTGAAGCATGCTCACTGTTTCTTTGAGTAAAATTGAGGGCTGACCTCCATTTACAGGACCATAGAAGCAAGGCTCGTAAATACTAATGTTCTATACCAAGTTCATCAGAGCAAGGCTGTTTCACCCAGACCTGTAAATGTTCAATGCATGATTTAACTCAGTGGAGAAAAGAGGTCTCAGCTGGGCTCTCCAGTTTTCGCAGTGCCGGAAAGTCACAAAAGTGTGCTGGCATGTGGAGGTTGTGAATTACCTTTTTCGTATCTGTCTCTTAGAGGACAAGTATTTAGTAAGTAGTGACTCCACACTTTGTACAAAACACTGCCAACTGGTCCTCAAACAGAATTGGGCTCTATCTTTTAAGAAGTCTTTGGTCATTTTATTTGGTATCTGTCTTTTAGCCAGTGATATGAACAGGTAGCCATTTAACCCATATGATTCTCAGTGATGTTAGAGGTTAGAAGTCCTGACATCCAGTGCTCATCAGGCATTAACTGCACTGCTGGCACTCAGCTAAGCATTTTATATGCATCCTCTCTTATTCTCTCAACAGTCCAGCAAAAGAGCTACTGTTACTATTTGCATTTTATAGGTAAGGAAACTAAGGCCGCGTGAAGGTAACCTACTTGCTCAAGGATGTGTAGCTGTAAGTGGAAGAGTCAGGATTTTATCCCAGTCATCAGACTCCAGAGTCACGGCAAGGACCCTGGCAGCCACCTTGTTCTGCACCCTCTCCCCTGACAAGTGAACCAACCAAAGCCTGCCGGAATGAAGACTTGCCTGGGGTGTCCTCTCTAGTTCCAGGCAGGGCCGGAAGCATCTCCCATTTTCCTAGCAACACTTTTTCCAATATACCCATGGGGACCTCTTCTCCTTTTACCGTCTAGCTGAGGCCCATCCAGATCCTTTTCTGTGTGCTTAATACATATAGGTAGATGTGGAAAGCGCATTTCTTAGACCCTTTGAGAAATGCCTGCAGAGGGTCCTGGAGGCTAAGGAGAGAAATAATAGGTCATGTGACACAAGCGGAAAATATAGAAATGGTTTAAAAATAAATGACAAGGTGGAGAATTGGAAGACAGAGCTTAGCTGAGGCGGAGGGGCGCAGCTGGAGGCCTGGTCCCCAGTGTGGCACTGACCCAGAGCACAGATGTGACGAACAGGGTCGGGGGCTTGGCTGACTGACATCAAATACATAACTGCCTTCAACATGTCACAGGTTAATTTAGTCTTGAAAACTTTCCAAGAAAACTAACTACCAGCAAGAAGAATGCAGTTCAAAGGCTGAAATGAAGCAGTTAAATCATTCTGCAGACAGTCAGGTGGCTTTGATGTTAACAGAAACACTGAGTTTGAAGGATTTAAAATACCCACAAAAAAAATCAACATCGGGCGTTGTCATTACTGTTGTTTTGTTGCTATACACAAGGCCTTTCCAGGGGTCCTAAAAACCCAAACCACTCTAGTAGTCAGTAGAATTTAAGGGGACCCAGTGCGGGAACTTTGTAGTCACATCTGTGATGACAGCACAGCCCAGTCGATTTGAGAGCTTAGGCTGGATCTTCTTCTTTTTCTATTTTCAGATAACAGTGAGCTCCCTGCATATCCATGAAGGAAAGGGACCCTCTGGGTTCTGGCAGGAGGATAAGGCACAGCGAAGGGTTGTGATAACATACTCGGCGTGTTAGTAGGATCGGCAGTGTGGGGCTGTGGAAGAGGAGGAGAGCTAGAACTGCAGCCGGAAGACCGATAGGTGCAAGTTTTTGCTTGCCTTCACGCTAGCTTTGTGACCTTAGGTGTGTCCCTAACACTCCCTGAGCCTCAGTTTTTTTCATCTGTAAAATTGGCATCATGAAATTGGGAGTAAAAGCTAATTCAAATTGGATACCTTAAAAGGCTCTTGTGGGGCTTCCCTGGTGGCGCGGTGGTTGGGAGTCCGCCTGCCGATGCAGGGGACACGGGTTCGTGCCCCGGTCCGGGAAGATCCCACATGCTGCGGAGCGGCTGGGCCTGTGAGCCATGGCCGCTGAGCCTGCGCGTCCGGAGCCTGTGCTCCGCAACCGAAGAGGCCACAACAGTGAGAGGCCCGCGTACCGCAAAAAAAAAAAAAAAAGAAAAAAAAAGGCTCTTGTGAAAGAGTGATTATTGTTCCTCTCTTAATGTGAGTTTCAGCACGTGGCATTTCTTCTGTTGGCTCAGCCGTGGTTCTCCTTAAATGCCCCGAGCATGGGTCTAGAGAGCATTTGTGCCGGCTGGCCATTTTGAGAGCTGAACCCCCAGAATCTTCACAGTCTGCCCCCTCTGATTCCTCCCTGCATTTCCCTTCATGGAACAGGCTTTTCCTCTTGGACACTGTGATTCCCTTTGGGAGTCTGAGCATCTTTCAGCATCTATGGGCTCGTGCCCTGTGGCCTGGAGTCAAGATGCCACGTTGAGCTTGCTTCTAACTCCGCCCACAGCCAGGCCTCCCAGTTCCCTGCCCAGCTGGAATGGGCTGTCGTACACTGGCCCGCGCTCATAAGTACAATTAAGAATGGACTTGTTAAAAACAACCGTTAAAAGGAAAGCAGGAGTTGGAGCTCATTGTATAAAGCACTTTTAAGCAATAAACTAATGGTAATTGGATTCATGAGTTTCTCTGTAATTTCAAAGTGTTTACCACTTTGATCAGAGAGAAATTCCTTTACAAATGTATGTGGTGAAAACCATATCCAGTAAAACTTTGAATCTTATAGTATTCATAAAATCTTTATGGTAAAAGTCTTACACGTTTGAACAGCATCTTTAGTGAAAGTTGGTAAAATGACATATACTTCACTTATCAAAAAACCTCCAAGTGGAGTTTACCCAGCGGGAGTGAGTGCCAGGCTTGGCCCACCAGGATCACTTCTGGGTGGACTAGTCAGGAAATGTTACAAGGGGTCCAGCAGGGGTAATTCCCTCACGTCTCAAAAGGAAAGGACAATCAGACATGGGTAAGTGTTGGGGTCTCTATCACTGTGGGGGGAAAAAATATAAAAAGGGGTTGCTTTTGACTGCCTTTTTAGAAAGTTCTCATTGTCTGACAACTGAAATTCTAGTGGTGGCTTAGCAAACTGACTCCTAGTTTCACACTTTCTCTAACATCTTTTCATCATTGTCTTAACAACCACCATGTCAATATATTACCTGTCAGCGTCTCCGACAAGGTACCACGCTTGGAGCGAGAGCGGGTGGGGTCAACTGTTCACTTGTTTTCCCTCCTGGCTCTGACCCTCTTGCCCATCCACCCTTCCCAGCTAGGCCAGGGCTTCCAGAGTCAGTTGTGTCAGAACCTCAGAGGGCAACGTTGAATGTGGTGGTCTGGCCGTAACATATACCTTTGGAAGTCATAGGCATGTGCCGCTGAGTCAGGCCCTTATTTTTCTTGAACAGCTTCTGTGTGTGCGGGGCTGTACCGGGCACTGGGGAGCAGAGAGAAATGTCAGAAATGTTCCCTGCCATTTGAGAGCTTGTGATTCCAGTAGGAGAGAGCAGCGGTATGCACAGTGGCTGCCCTGTCTGGTGGGATGTGGTGACTGTTGCATGCGGACCACTGAGAGGAAGGTGCTGGAAGCTGAGGAACTTGAATTGGGAGAGAGCTCTTCCATTGGGGGTGGCCAGAGGGCAGTGCGATTTCGATGGGGCGTTGGAAAATGAGTAGGACTTTCGATGGAGGGAGATGATGGGAGTGGGCCTTTCAGAGTGAGTTTACAAGGTTAGCAGAGGCTCAGAAGGGGAAAGGTGCAATCTTTCTGGTCTGCATGCTTAGACGTGAACCTACTGTTTGCATGTATCCATCAGTGACGCCCTGCATGGCTGCCTCATGGAGGATATTGAAGCTCTTTCATTAGATTTAGGTTTCTGGATCCTTGAGGTCAAGGACTGTCTATTGTTATTCCTTTATTATCCCCCTACAGTGCCTGGAAGAGTGTTTTTTTTAATGCAGTGATTGAAATGCTTATATCACTGCAAATTATATGTTCTGTTTGTAGCCCCGAGAAACCCTTTTCAGTGATGATTTCCATGGCCCACATGATCTTCAAATATTATGCCTGCATTTTTGTCTGCCTGCCCAGATATTGGTCATTATGGTAACACAGCCTCTGCTCTATGGGCTATGATGCCCTGTGGGGGCTTGTGAGTTTCAGGCAGGCATGATTCCCACCAGCTGGGGAAGTACAGGAGGCAGCAGGTTAGAGGGAGGAGGCAGCAGGTTAGAGGGAGGAAAAGGGCCCAATAGGAGAACCCTACGAGCACACTGGGTGAGGATGTTACAGACAGTGACAGTTATTTCTGGGCATTAAAAGAAATAAAGTAAACCCTTGAGACATTTTGGAAATTAAATGATGCAAATTGTGTAACATGATGGAAAAGGACATAGAAATGGGAGGATTGTCAAGAAGTTTCAAAATGAGTCAAATTAGTTTCATGGACTGGACCTCGCTAAAAATGTTTACTTTTTGTTGAAATGTAGTATTGACCTCTGAAATATGTTTGTTACATTTCTGTTTCATGCTAATATAAAGATGACACCCAAGCCATCTTTTTTTCCCCCTTGGGAATCCTAGGATGCAGTGCCCTGTAAATGTCAGGACAGTGGATGGGCAGCGCTTGATTCTCCCTCGTGCTTTCTCTCTACAGGAAATCGCAGAAATAGCCCCCCGGCCTATCGGTTCCATCTCACACCAGAAGAAGTAATGAGGAGAAAGCGGCTTCACAGGTTCGACGGCCAGTGAGGTGACCCAGCCGTGTGAACAAGTGTGATCCAGCTGTGTTATCATTGCCTCCAAGCCCCCACTTAGTTTTGAACAAAAGCAGAGGGCACTGTGCCCGTCCCAATTGCTCACATCTGCCGTGGCCCTTCGTCCTATGGCCTCTGTGAGTCTAATTTGCAAGCAGATTGACATCTTGAGACCAGGCTTGTTGGATGCAGCTCACAGCTCTCTGGGAGTGGCCCACCTCCTGGCCTTGTCTTCTTGCAGACAGAAAGTCAGCGTCTCCACCTAGGGACCAGTTTCCACACTCATTTCTCTCACTGCTGACTCAGCCTTGTTTTGTCTTTGAAGACCGTGACCTTCGCCAAGAGGTTTGTGTTCACCAGCCCAGAAGGTCAGGCCCTCATTCTGCTCAGTGCTCGACTTGGAAGGAAGCAGGGAGCCATCCCTCATCCTCCTGGCATGTTGCCATGGTGACTTTCCAGGAACAGGACGTGGCTACCATCGCAGGCTGTCGTTCCGGTCTCCCTTGCCCAAGCGCCTTGGCTCCTTGGGCCCCCCATATCTGGATGGTGGTTGCAGTGAACCTGCTTTGCTATGCTATCACTCTGCCTTCACGGGATGTGTAACTGGAAAAGCTTAAGTAAGACCTCAGATGGGAAACCACTTACACACTCCATGACACAGCAGGCGGCATCCACAGTTGGGCTCCCAGCAGCCTCTCCAGTGGCGATGTACCATCCCGGAGATGCAGCTTGAATTGAACTAACCAGCAGAGCAGCCAGAGTAGTGACCAGTGGGTTGGTCACTGAGAAATCCCTCGTGACGAAGTACTTTTTTCTCATAAAAGTGCCTTTTAATTGACCACTGTTAACAGCCGCTTGTCCTACTCACCCGTCCAAGACACTCCCCAAACCCACAGACTGCAAGTCACTTAAGGTGTTTCCTGGTGCTTGTGTTTCATGAATAAAAGGAAAAAGTCACATATCACTGATGTCTTATTTCACTGAGATATTTATGTTTAAAGGGAGTTAGAAGCAGAAAAGGATCTTCCTGTTTTGCTTTATCTGGCATTTATATAGTTTTCTGATTATGAAAGTAATATATATACGTTGTATATGCATAAAGCGAACATCTGGCAGGAAATGTACCCACATGTTAACAGAGGTTATTTTGGAAGGTGGAGTGCATAGGAGTTTGCTTTCTGTTTTTTATGATTTTGTATTGCTGTCTCTTAAAAATGTGTGTATACGTATGTTATGTGTACTACTTTTGCAGTAGGAAAACTGATTTATATGATAATAAATCAAGAAATATATAATCAGGAAAATGGACTCAATAATAAGTATTGTGTATCCGCTGATAAAATTTACAATATAAACAGAAATACAAAAAAATACATGTGCGATTTAAAAAATCACCGGTATCCCCACCACTCAGAGGTACCCAGGGTTAACATTTTGGGGATATTGCTTTCTCAGTCTTTGTATACATTTGACAGATTTGGAGCATACCAACTATGCAGTTTTGTATCCGGTTCCTAATCTGAATTGACCTGGGAGAGGCTTTGCCACTTGCATGTACATGAGCTAAGAAAATCACCACGTGGGACCTGGGAGCACCTTGACCTGCCAGCTGTCACGTGTTACCTGAGCTCCTTGGGTTAATTTTTGATTGATATAAAGCTACGTACAGCATGTTTAGAGTATGAATTGTATCTCTGAGTCTCGTAGCTTCAAACATTTTAAAATTTAAATGTTCAAGCTAAATGTCATTCCTCTTTTCTCCCAAACTCTTCGAATTTGTTTCCCATGACCTCTGTTGGGAGTAAGCTCATTCTTTTTTTTTTTTTTGAGGTACGCGGGCCTCTCACTGTTGTGGCCTCTCCCGTTGCGGAGCACAGCCTCCGGACGCGCAGGTTCAGCGGCCATGACTCACGGGCCCAGCCACTCTGCGGTATGTGGGATCTTCCCGGACCAGGGCACGAACCCGCGTCCCCTGCATCGGCAGGCAGACTCTCAACCACTGCGCCACCAGGGAGGCCCGGAGTAAGCTCATTCTTAACATGCCATCTTCTCATAGCACATTGTAAAGGTAATTCTGTTATAACACTTACATCTTGCCCTATGACTTTTTGTGCACAACTGTAGAAAGACGTGCCTTCTGCATGGGAGCGCGGGTTATGAATGGCTCTGGAATGAGGCCTGTGTCTTGTTAACTCTACACTTCCGCCTCAACCCTGCCACCCAAAGGCTGGCCCCTGGCTCCCAGTAGGGGCTTATTAAATGTTAGCTTCCCCAAAGTGTTTTTTTCAATGCATTAAAAGTCCAACCACTATATATGGAAGTATATATATATATTTTTTTTTACTGCTGTTGAGTCCAATAATAGTAGCTCCTTGCTCTGTTTCACTTGTCAGATATAAAGACACCAGAACTGAATTTCAGATGTGTACCTGTAATATGCACGCCGTCTTTATTTATGGAGTGGAACATCACTAAACTTTACAGATGTGGGAAAGGTCACTTTAGTTACAAATATAAACCGGTTATCTTAGCACAACAGTAAAGGTGTTTTGGAAACTACTATAATTACTTTGTTCAGTTAATAGGCTTACTTGTAACCAGTGCTTATTATTTTCAACATCCGTCTTATTTTTTTTCCTACAAGAAGGAATCTCCAAAGTTATGCCAAAAAACTGGAATTGGATTGAGAAAGACAAAAGCCAGTGCATTCGACTGTCTCTAATAGGAAATAAGCATTTAGAGCTGGTTTTAAATTTGGTTTCTTTGCTTTAATAGTAATTTCCTGATTGTTAAACATCCCCACACTTTGGTTGTGGTTAGTCAACTTATGAGACCTCTTAATTCAGAATCTTTCCTTGGTTCTCAAGATGAGGGAGCAGTTAAATTGCTTCCTCTTTGCGACCTTGGAAGTATTTAGTGCCGGTGATTCCAAAGTTGTACATGATTGTTCAAGGCTCCTCTGTGCTTTTAAGCTGTCTGTTTTTGAGGCCCAGACAGTAAATGGCTGGTTTTTGTAGAATCGGGGCCAGTCTACATATTGGTCACACATTCCGCCACTTGGGGAGTAAGTTAAAGGGCTGAGACCCACCACCAAACAAGGACAGTAAAACAGAGGGTGTGGCCAACTTGCCACCGACTTCCCAAGTCCTAGTTCATCTTGGGAGAGTCAAATAGTCATTAAAACAAAACAAAACAAACCTGTCATCTCTTCCTTTCCCTTCCCATGGATTATTGCAGTCATTTCCTTTTTTTTGCCCCTAGTCTTTCATTTTAGAGTCACAGACTCCCTGCTTAGAAGGACCTTAAAATCTCTCAGTACATTGCTCAATACTTAAAATACCTCTTCACTCAGTTCTACACAGCGCTGCCAGTTATCTTCCAAAACCTACTTTTGTGATGCCACTCACCATCTCAGTACCTTCTATTGTCTCTCTGTTGCCAAAGGATAAAGGTCAAACCCATTTGCCTCAACCATGGGGCTCCAGCCAGCCCTTCAGCCTCATCCCCCCGTATCCATAACAGAGTCTGTGCTGCTAACTGGTCTCGCCGTCCAAGCTGCGAGCTTTCCTGACCCTGTGACTTAACTGAAGCAACCTTTTCCTCTCCCTCTGCCCATCCAGATTCTCCCCGTCCTGCCATCAGACACCACAACCCAGAATGATCTGCTCTTATAGGGTGTTCATCACAGTTACCACAGACCACTTAGAATTAATTGCTAGTTATCCTTCAGTGAGAGGACTGTCTTTCTCTCTAGATTGTAAACTTCACAAGGGCAGGAACCCTGCATGTGTTACTGTGTATCTCTTCACAGTACCTGAAACAATGCTTTGTCTGGAATGTCAAAACCAATAAACGTTTGTGGATTGAAACAGAAGCTCATTTATACCATCGCCAGTGGCACACATGAAGAGGTGCCCGTGGCTGCTTGATACTGTTGAGGGTGTGTGTGTGTGTGTGTGTTTTCTTGAATCACAGGAAAGAATCACTTGAAAGAAAGCTTTTGTCCATAGAAACAGAAAAATCCAGGCCTTTCCCAACACTTCATAAGACAGCATGCTCACCACATGGTGGGGAGAGGTCTCCATCCTCCCTGTGTCAGTCTGAGGCATGCCCCACGTCACGAATGCTGCGACCTACTGCACAAAACTCAAGATTCCAGGACATTCAAAGAGTATCACCAGGGAGCCCCTATGGGTACTGCCAAATCTGGCCACTGTACTTTTGCAGGTGTGTTTGATGTGTCTGTGCTAACCCTTTTTTTTTTTTTCTTCTTCTTTAGGGGCAAGGAGAGAGTGATCTTGACATCTTGTTTAGATCTTCAGATGAACTGACAGATTGGAACATACGATTTATACTTTATCAAGGAAAACTGAAACATTGCTAGTAGAAATCATTGAATTTGGAGGTAATACATATTGCTGCTTGGGAAGAGAATTATGTAATGAAATCAATAGTATGGGAGGTGATGGTGCGGGTAAAATACAATCTTTAGCGACTGATGGACCAGGGTTCAAGTTCTACTGGGTGCTGACTGTGTGACCCTGAGCGAGTTATTCATTCTCTCCAAACCTCAGTTTCCTCGTCTGTGAAATAGGATAGTTGAGAGGTTGAGGGGAGCACCTATAACAGGGTTCATACAGTTTCTGTCACATAGTAGGTGCTCAAGAAATGTTAATTAAACAGCATTATTTTTCTGTTGAGAAGTTGGACCAAATACCACTCAAGTTCCCTCCTACTTAAAAAGAGTTACTTCATGAAACAGGTGAATATTACCTGTGAATATCGGCACTGCAGCCACCCCTGTGCTCAGCAGTGCGTGGGCTATAAAAATATAATCATCACAAACCCCTAACTGCCAGTTACTCTGGTCATCAGTAACAGTACCTAACGTTTTATATCTCTTTGTAATCATATCTCTTACTCTTGACCCTTACAGCAACCTTGTGAAACAGGTGGTTCAACTAATGGGACAGCTGAGACCCGCGGGGTCTCTGCCCCATGCTGGAGGGTGCATGCAACTCAGCAGAGGCTGCTGCAGGACGGCCCGGGCCCTGAGGCCTGATTTCATGTCTACCCCACCCCATCACTGTGTACAGGACAGTGCTTCCAGGAGCTTCAGAATCCCACGCTTTCCCAAGCCAAGGGGGTCACTTTCCACACTCTGCTCACATGCTCTTCCCATCTGCAGATCGCACCTCTACCACGTGTAACCTTTCCTGTCTTCCCTGAGCCAGACCCAAGGTAGGCTGTATTACAAGGTAGGTTAAGTAGTAAACTCACTTTGGCTTGAAAGAAAATTAATGCACCAGATAAAACACAGTTGTTTTTGGAGGTCATTGCAGAATTTTTATACGTAATAAGTGATATTACAAATTGTAATACAAGATTTCAATGTCAATAGCAGGTCAGGCATCTTGCAAAGTTTACATGTTGAAAGTCTTTAACTTTACAACCCTAGGTTAGAGAAAGGGATGCAACTTATCAGACACATTTCACATTTTTTCCTATGAATCATTAAATATTTAAGCACCATAAAATTCAAGCATTTCACACAGATGTGGCAGCCAGCCTTGGTAGTCGAAAATGCATTATGCAGAGTCTCTGGCAGATAATAACAGTGACAATTGCAGAGTACTGACTTTTAATGTCAATTGTTTTGTTCCCTGCAGAACTTCCTGATAAGGACCCTGCAGGAAATTGTGAGTTTTGTGTGTGTGGTACAATAACTTTGAGAATTGAAATAAAATAGCATTCCCAAAGACATTAAGAATTGGCCAGGTATAAATAATTCTAATCAGTAATTTATATGCCCTGTGAGAATCCTTATGTTAATTCTACTATGTAAAGAATCCCAAGAAACATTTTTCATATTAAACAGCTTGTTTTAAATAGAAGATGTGGCCATAATAAATATACAAGGTCTGCTATCTGCTGGACATAGAATCTAACTTAATTTCAATGCAAGAGTAGGTGTTACGTCCCACTTTGTAAATGTGGAAAATGAGGCTCAGGGAGTTGGTATAACTCACCCAGGGTAACACCTCTGGAGAGTGACAGAGCTGGATTGAAGCTTGGATTCAACCAACTCTAAAGGCACATCTTTCCACTATTCTTGCAGCCACACCAAATAAAAGTAACTATTATCATTTTAGTCTGGTGAGCCGATAGAAGCACAAATCTAATGTAATTTCCTGGAAAACAGAATGATTTCCTTTATTATCATCTCTAAGAGGCTCAAAATAAAATCCTTGATAAAGTCCAGTTTTAGTGGACCATTCTGTCCCTCTTTTCCCAAGCACCAGTAACAGGTACACAAACTCTGTAGAGGTGATTTTATAGTAGAACGCTTTGACGATCATGAGGGAATACAGATTACAGCATGAGTTAAGTCATATCACATTTCCATGAAGAGTCTTCTCTCATTGTCACATCTCTCAAATCTTATTTCTGAAATTTCAGTTTATGGAAAAGTAAGCTATTTTTCAGGAGGGGGCTGACTCACTGTGGAGGACTCACTGTGCAGGAACGTGCCCACTTAATTCGGGCTGTTATTTCAAAATTTATTTGACCAGCTTATTAAGATAATTCTAATACCAAAGTTAAGGTGTTTAAAATAGCAAGCAAGATATGTTTCCTATGGCCCATCGATCACCCTTACCTCTTCCCAGAAAGTGTTCTCGGACCAATTTCATGAATGAACATGATGAAATTTTAGAAGGCTTGAATTTTGATAATATATGATAAAACTTGTGGCAACAAAATTGTAATTATAAACAAGGTTGAAATTGGGTTCAATACCAAATATTTAGCATGCCATAGGAGAGTTTCAAAAAATTAATAAATGGGTCAAATGAACTAGGAAATATTCTGGTACATCAAGACAATATTTCCTCTTAAAATGTATATTTTTTCTTCTTACCAGGAAGTAGCCTTAAAATAAATTGTCCCCCCATCCGGGGGACACCCCAGAGCAAAATTCATTTGAAATATATTCTGCATGTAAGTGCACACTCCCAATCAATGTTTGCCAAGGAAAGCATTTCTTATAAACAAAGTTTTAATTGAGTTTTTCTTAATTATTAAGGGCATTGAAAATAAGCACTGAAATGAATGTCACTTTCTCGTGAGAAATTTCTTTAGTTTTCTCTAGAATAACATTTATTTAAATAAGGAAGGCAAGTTTCCTAGAAATCTTTTCCAATAAGCCTTCTAACTTTTAGCATTAGACCACTGAATTCCCAGCAAAATAGAAAACCTATCCTTTGCTATACAGAAAATTACTCACTATAAAGTGACATATCTTCTAAGCTTTTACAGAAGATGTTAATGCCAAATATCAAACTGCTGCTTTGCTCTAGTACTGATTGATATAAAATGTAAGAATGTTTTTAAGATTAGAAAAGCAGGATGCTCCTGTAAAAACCAATAACAGGAACATAAAATTCAAGTTGTAGGTTATCTTTGTTTCATTTAAAAGAGTGCTAGGTCTTTTGGGGGCATGGGGTGATGATGACTTAAATGAATCTTCTTACCTAAGTTTAATTAAGTCGGCCCTTAATTTTCTCCCAAGTGCATAATGATAGCTCTGTCACTTCCCCGTATGAGATGCCATTATGTGGATGGAGGGAAAGTGTCCGTTGCAGGCCCTCTCTGTGAGGCAGCTCTGCAGGCGCCCCCAGGGAGGGGAACAGGATGCTTTATGTGAACATGGCCCCATGTGGCTCCAGTCCCATTAGCACGCACACTGGAAGACAAGCCAGACCCCGACTGGGCAAAAGCAGTCTGTTTGGAAGTTGACGGCAGTGGGGAGTCAATTCTTGTGAATCGCTGCCTTAATATTCATTAATAGCTTTTCGACTCTTAATCCCTCACTGGACGTATATTTTTCCATAATTGCTACTTTTCCAAAGGGTTGCCAAAGCAGGCATTTCTGTTCTCTGAAAAATGCAGAAGAGAACATAATGTTTTATGTTCATCTGTGATGTGTTTTATGCTAATGTCGCATCTCTGGAATACAGCGACCGTGGTCCTTCCTGGCATAATGATTCATTCTGCTTTGAAATGAACTCTTCAGGCTGGCTGTGTGGATTTTTGTTTAATCTCCGTGGGTCATAGTTTTACAATTAAAGTGCATGGAAAAACAGATTACAGAGGAAATCATTTTGAAACGTAGGAAATCTCTACTTTCTAGTTTCGTTTGTTGGCCTATTTATTTTTTCCTGTAAAATCCATCCAGAAGCCCACTGTATTACAGACTAATTGACTTCAATTGTTTGAGTTGCTATTAACCAATGAATGACGTTTTCAGTAATGTAATTTGTATCATCTATTTGCCTTCCCCTGAATTAGCATACTTTTAAATAAAGCCAGCTAAGAATATCCGGGTTTCATGTAGGTTGGTAGGTCCAAACAAATCCATACGTGTAGCGTTTGCTTAATCTGTCCCAAACGGAGGAAGGGATTACAGTACTGTGGGAACAACCACATCGAAACAGAAGGAACAGCTAAACCAGGAGTCCAAGATGAGCACCACTGAATCTCTTAGCACAGCCTAGGATGCCTTCACCTCCTAGCAAATTTCTCTTGGTGACCTGATGACAAGCGGCGGGTTCTCTAGCTGTGCTTCACACAGACCTGGCACCTGCTAATTTTCTGGCGCTGGGCTTGGCTTTCTTTCAAGGTGTCCGGTGAGGGTGCTGAGGAAAACTGCAAGTCAGGTCTCACAGTTGTCAGCCAGAAGCTATACTCATTTGCAAAAAAGTGGCAAGTTCCCTGACGTCCTTGGCATTCAAGGAACGGTGCAGCTCTGAAATCCTCCAGGCAGCTGCCGGGTGACATGAGGGCCTGGCCGCCTCCTTGGTCCCCAGCGCCTGTGTGCTACCCGGACAACAAGAGAGAATTAGGGCTCAGACATCTGCAGACAACCCCCTACCCATCCAGTGACACGCCGAGGTCTGGGCCTGATTTACATTTTCCCTGAAAATCATCCCAGGAGGGAGAAACTACAATCTGCTGAGGAAAGGAGGCGCGGGAGACGTGAGGGGTGTGCATGCAACAATAAACCACTTTCGCTGAGGGCTGATGCAAACCCATCTTCCAAATTCTACCAAAGTTAGTTTAAAAAAAGAAAACAAAAAAACATGGACAATAAGAAAAAAGAGTGGCCCTGCATCTCCACAGGCTATAGTCTGTGGTGGCCTTCGTGACCCCATGTCCTACTGCCGTCCGGTCTGCACAGGACTCTCAGAATTTCGGTCCAGTCCGGACGGAAGGGGGCTTAGGGACGGCGGGCGCGCAGGGGCTCACCATCAGGAAAGAGTACCCAATCCAGAGGCTCCTCCAGGCCCGCGGACACGGCGGGACAGACTGGTCCTGGCTGTGCACGGCCACGGCTTGCGCGGGGGCCTCGCACACGGCGCAGCGGCTGATGTACGGGCGGATCTCCTCCTCCGAGAGCGGCGTCATAGGCAACGGCGCGGCGCTCGCCAGCCAATAGGACCTGTCGTTCCTCCGGGCGTACTGGCACACTTGGTGGATGTTGCAGTGGGCGAAGGGCAGCGTGCTGAACATGGGGAGGCAGGAGCCCGCCAGGCCTTGGGAGGGAAGGCAGCAGCATGGTGTGCGGGGTGCAGAAGCGGCCTCCCCGACACGGCCCATCTGCGCGCACACGGTCTGGCATCGGGAGGCTCTGGCCAAAGCCTGCTGCTATGGCGGCGAGAGCACGGTGTGCCCCTGACCTCTTGGGCCGCCTCCGCGGTCTCAGGGGCCAGCCCGCATTCCCTCGGCCACTTGTCACTGTCTCGGGAGCCAAGCAGTAGGCCGGGTGCTGGAGGGAGAGGTGAGCACAGCTCTTCCCCGAGAGCTTCAAGAAGCTCCTAGCCCGGCCTGATGGGGGAACGGGAGGGGCAGACGGGCCCTGGGAACACAGCAGCACAAGCCCTGAGAAGTGGAGGCACTGGGGCTTACAAGAAGGATGGCTGGAAAGAGTGACTCTACGCTAGGACCTGAATTATGAAAAAGATCTGGCCGGGTCTGGAGATGGTGGTGACCATTCAAAGGAAAGGCCTATTTATACAGCAGTAAAGAGGGCCAGGGGTAGTAAGGGGGCATGGAGCTCAAAGAACTCAAAGAAATTCACTGGGGGGAAGGTGGCGAGAGCAGGTCTGGGTCTGTCTCAAGGGCATCCCAAGGTAAATCAGACCAGAGGATGCGGGCTCTGTCCACCTTGTTAAGGAGTTTGGATTTTATTCCCAAAGCTCTGCAGAGCGAGGCCATGGTGGCTCTGGTTAGACCAGGGCAGGGGAAGTGACCCATGGTACACATGTAAGTAGCTGCCCCTCTAGGCCTGCACCCTTTCACCACCCTTATGGACTTGGGAGGGGGTGTCACAGCCCAATGAGAGCCGTGACGAGACTCACCTTAACACCAGCTGTCCCTGTGGGCACAGCCCTCCTGCACCCACCACTCCAGCGACCACTATCTCGGGGAGACCACGAGTGCCAGCACCCAGGGGGCGGGGGGACTCAACCCTCGGCTTAAAAATCAGTTCCTGCGGCTCACAAATCCACTATTGAAAACTGACAGATAGCGCCAAGGATAACTCCCTGAATAAAGTGCTGATGTTGTTGCTTAAGGTACAAATTTGCAAACAGTAGATAAATAAGTCCTAGTGATCTAATGCACAGTGGAATGAATATAGACAACAATGTTGTATCCTAATCATCAATTTACTAAGGATTAAATCTTAATTATTCCCACCACAGAAAAGAAGTGATAGTTATGTGATACGAGGGAGGTGGCAACTGTCGATACAGTGGAATCATCTTATGATATATCGGATCAACACTTTTGTACACCTTAAACTTACATCATGTTATATGTCAAATGTATTTCAATTTTAAAAATTGGCGTAGGTTGAGGAGTTGATGCTGGCTAATGCCACACCATATAACCACCAGGGTACCATTTTACATCTAAACTCAGGAACCAACCATATCCTGATCAAATCATTTACACTGAGAAATAAAAATTGCACTTTATATCAGAGTTACCCTTAAGAATTATTTTTTTTAACTAATAATAAGTAGTCAGATAATAATAACTACAGCCAGAATGAGCTGCTTTGGCACCTCTCAGGATCATAGGTTTAACAGAATTAGTTGAGAATTAGCATGGTAGTTGAAAAAGAAAAAAAATCCCGTAGATGACTGATCGTTTAAGATGTTGATGAATCCGTAAAACTAACCCCAAAGTTTTGCTCTTAAGCAATGAATCTGGGTGACCGCGTGCCAGCTACGTACCAAGGTCTTGATTGTGAGCTCTCTCCTGTCCTTCCAGGTATAACAGACTATACCCGGTCCAGAGCCTGGGCATGCCCGCGGGGCAGGTGGGTTCTCCATCTGTCTGACTGTGGAGAACCAGGAGGAAGCCACTGGGGTATACAGGGCCGAACCCTTCGGGCCCAGGATCCCCCACGGGCCCAGGAGGGCCTGGAGGAATAAAGAAACAGAAATAAATAAAGGCCATTTAGCGAGTTCAGTTTAACAAGCATTCTTAACACCACCCCGTCTGCTGCTGTGCTAAGTACTCAGGGAGCAGAGAGGAATGTCCCCCTCACACAACTGCAATGTACACCAGCAACTCATCCAGCAAGGACCTGTTCCAAGCAACTTCTAGCTGCTTGTCTTACATTAGCATAAAAACAGATGAAAATCCCTGGCCTCCTAGAGCTTACGTTTTACTCAAAGAAGAGAAATGACAGTAAGCATAATCGAAAGGTAAATTGTGAAATACTTAATAAGTGATAAGTGCTGAGAAGAAAAGAGCTGGAATGACACACCCCATGTAGGATCTCCCAGACCCCTCCGACTAGACTGGGAACCTGCTCTCTGAAAAGGCGAATCTCAAAGTTAGTCTTTCTGACACCTCCCAGACCTGTCCCATTGTTCTGCCATATCGTCAGTTCCATTCTAAGAAGGACAAGGGCTTGGAATCCATATGTTTGGCTTTGTAGCTCTTCTTTTATAAGGGAGGGAGGCGGAAGGAGGGCCGAATTCTAGAACTCTTTAAGTGGCTGGTGGGAAATGAACGGTTGTACAGAATGTGGGCAGGAGCCTCTCCTTTGGCATCTCTAAAGGGCTGACCCATGGAAGAAGGCCCGTGGCTACTTCTAATTGCCAAAAGCAAAAGGTGAGGTTAGACTCTGAAATCAAACGGTGTTTTAAAAATGTGTTGTTTCTGGAAGACTGGCAGCTCTTCTCATCTATACACCAGAAGTTACAAAGTGGTAGCTCGCGGACTGCATCGTGCTCATGTGTTTTGTTTGACTTACCAAGATCTGATGAGTTAAGATTTCCGGCTAGAAAAGCAGAGTGTAGGGAACGTTGAGCCCGCATTTCTACATGGCAACAATTTCTACAGAGCCGAAGCTGAGCTGCTGCTTTTGGACTGCAGCTTCCATTTTCTTGCAGTGCCCCGTCCTCAGTCCCTCTCCCACCCCTTCACCTGCTTCTCATTAGTAACCCGGTACTGCCAGACAGATACTCTCCAAAGATGAGAGGGTATCTGGGAGTTTTGGGGCCCTAACATATTGCCTAGTGTGTTATCGTTCAAATTTATATTCTGTAGAGTCTTATCTCCTCTCATCCAAGGCCCACTCTCAAATATTTTTCTTAAGGAACAGCCTTGTATTCTATATAAGTTGATTGATGGCTGTATGCTAAGATGAATGAACTCAGAAAACCAGAGGCCAAGTGATTCAGTCAGTTGTAGATGTGAGACCACCCGCGCTGTCCCCAAGATCTTCAGCACAGCCTCTCAGTGGCAGTCACACAGCCAATGCCAGGCTTACCTGGGGAAATGGCAGAGCCTTTTAGGTTAATGTACAGCGTTTTGGGAAAATAATGGACACAGGGCCTTGACCTGTTTTTATGATGGTCGAGTATCAGTTAAAATGTGGAGGACACATCCTGTTCTGTTCTTGTTGCTTTGTCTCCCTAAAGCCTGGTGAGTGGATGTCTAAGGCAAATGCTTAAGAGGCCAGGGGATCTTGTAAACAGTCTTAGATCCACTGTGCCAGGGAAAAGAAGAGAAACCGAAACTCCTTACCTGGTACTCCTGGGCAGCCCGCTTCTCCCATGTCACCTTTGTGTCCCGGAGGCCCAGGGGACCCTGGAAGGCCATCCTCGCCTCTCCTGCCATCCAGCCCGGGCTCTCCTTTGCACCCTGCAGGGAAGTTCACAATGGTGATGATGACAGCACTGTGACACCCACTAGGCTAGGATTTACTGCGTGGATTCCTCGTGTCAGCCCTGGGCCTCCCATTTGGACCAAGCTGCACTGGCTCATTTCATCCCTGCAGCTACCTGAAGTTGGGGTTACACTGTCTCCACTTGGCAGTGGGGGTAACTGAGGCTCTAAGAGAGCAAGTAACTTGATCAATTAAGGCCAATGAATCATTAACGGGCAGAGTCAGGGTCTGAAGCCAGAGCAGCGAGGTGTTGAGTGAGACATTTTCACATTTTCTTCCTAGTCTTGTATGTTTGACCTGGTTGGGTTTTTTGTTGTTGTTGTTGTTTTTAACATTGAACACATCTGGCTTTTGTAATTAAATATTTTCCTTAAGAATAATTTTTTGGAAGCCTGAATGGAGGAATGAATAAAACTTAATAGCATTTAGTTGAGAGTCAGGTTAAATTTTTTTTTTTTTTTTTTTTTGCGGTACGCGGGCCCCTCACTGCTGTGGCCTCTCCCGTTGCGGAGCACAGGCTCCGGAAGTGCAGGCTCAGCGGCCATGGCTCACGGGCCCAGCCGCTCCGCAGCATGCGGGATCCTCCCGGACCGGGGCACGAACCCGTGTCCCCTGCATCGGCAGGCGGACTCCCAACCACTGCGCCACCAGGGAAGCCCAGGGCAGCAATTTTTAACAACAGTTCTTTGTTGAGGGTTACAAGGTGCTACCCCTTTATGTGAATTATCCAGTTCAGTCTTCACAGGAGCCACGTGACGAGGTGCTCCCACATGCCAGGCTACCAGTGGGGAGACGCAGGCTAAGAAAGGCCATGGTGCTGACCACGTGTAGTGAGGAAACAGGCCTGGCAGGCCGAGGGCAGAGGCTGCACCATCCATCTCCAGACCCTGCTTGGTGACCAGGGCTCAGGCGTGTTCCCTGGAGCCTCGGCGGCCAGCCGTCACACTGAGACTCGAGCGGTTCTTTAAGTGTTTGGCTCCTTTTGGCCCACGACATAAGTTCATTAGCCACCATCTCCTTTGGTCTGGGTAGCAGATTTGGTCCCTGCCTGCGGGGGACTTTGCAGCCCTTCCCCTAATTACCTGAATCACGAGTCCCTCAAGGTTTCTGTTCTCTACCTCTATTCTCTCTCCCTCTCTCCCTTTCTCGATCAGTCTTCTCTGTCCATTCCCTCTCTCTGCCACAAATTAGCCTAAAACCAACCATTAAGTCCAAGAGGGCTCACTTCAGTAGCTGCCCCTCTTTTCCACGCCGGGACGTGTTCTTCAAGGCAGCGGGGGCCACCTGAGGATGTGGCATAGGGCCTGCCGTACTCAGGGGACCAGACATCTCACTCGACTCCGCTCTCACACAGGCACCCTTAAAGCCATCTGAAGTGCACGCCCCCCAAATGTCACTGCCTTTACATTTTGTCCTAACATCGCCTGCCAGAGTGGCCCCCACAAACCTCCTCTTTTCATCCCACATCCAGCAGCCACCACCCCCCGACACCCGACGCTGGTCGCACTACGTTCAGCGTGGGCGTCGGGGGCGCTCCTGGCTTTCGGGGTGCTGTGATGTCACTCTGTCTCCTCTTGGATCATAAACAAATTCTCCTGGAACGTCCTGCAGTGCCTGGACTACGTTCTTCCGTGGTCACCATTCAGTAAGTGAGAAAGGAAACCTCTCCTCCCCATGGAGGGGAGGGACGCCCTCCCCTAACTGGGCAGAAGCCTCTTCCTGGATGGCGCTGCGGTACGCGAGTTGGTGCATCTCTTTCCACCAGCTTCGAAGAGAATATCCGTTACCTCGGAAGGAACCTAAGGCCTCATGGTGAGCTCAGAGCACTCTTTTCTCTCCCACCCAACGAGGTGATTCCAACACGTGGCTACTGTGCGATCCTGGAAAGGGCTGCCCAGGGCTAATGAGACAGTGAAGCAATGGGCGTATCACAGACAAGGCAGCAGACATTCCTTCCCAAGTATGGACATGCGACGAGCTCACCGCCCCGTCTGGAAAAGAGTTCCCTGCCAGATGTTACAATAGAGGCTTTGCTCCCTTTAGGGGAAGACAAAGGGAAATTGTCAGCAGATGACATTTCTGAGAGTCAGGAAGGAAGGCTTTTGTTAACTCGAGTTGTGTACCCAGAGCTTTCTACTTGGAACTTGTTTTACAGAACAGACCTACATCTAAAAGCCCAGCAATGTTGGATGGAGTCCCTCCTCTGAGAGAGTCACGTGTTGACTAGAAGATAAACACTCCCAACAGGATGTTGGGAAGTCCATTAGGCAGTGACAGTTCAAACCAGAATGGAAACCACTTTTGCGTTCATCACAGGAAGTCTCAGCCTTTGAGGGCCACCCAGGAAGGAAAAGTTGTAGATCAAAGAGATGTGTGGGGCTTCCCTGGTGGTGCAGTGGTTGAGAGTCCGCCTGCCGATGCAGGGGACGCGGGTTCATGCCCCGGTCCGGGAAGATCCCACATGCCGCAGAGCGGCTGGGCCCATAAGCCATGGCCGCTGAGCCTGCACGTCCTGAGCCTGTGCTCCACAGCGGGAGAGGCCACAGCAGTGAGAGGCCCGCGTACCGCAAAAAAAAAAAAAGAGATGTGTGAGTAGAGAAGCATTAGACCTTCTGTGATCGAGAGCTCTTAACAGACTCAAGTTTTACTTAGTGTGGCCATTACCCGCTCATACTGGGTAGCAAACAGCCAGAACTTCGTTTTTCTCTATGTAGGTTTCAGCGGCAGCCCTTGGATACAAAATCAGCTTAGCAATGAAAGAGGTGTTGAGGGAAAACAGGAAGAAAACCACAATGTCATTTTAAGCGAAGGTGGTACTTTGCAGGGGCAGCTGATCCTTCACAACCAACCTTGGGGTGGTCTTTACAGCCCCACACACCCTGCTGAAAGAATCGCCTTCAGAAAAGGACAGATGACGCAAGTCCATCACGGCTGGGCCACTTTAGACCCTTAGAATATACCTGTCACTTTGCAGTAACTGGATAGCACGGCCAATGCATCTAGGGTGGCCAGTGGGAGCAGACAGGGAGAGGGGACCAGGGAATACATTGCTGGCAAAGAGGGTTCTTTACAACAGGAGCTGGGTTGGGGGCTGTATCAGAGAAGAGGGGGCCCCATAGAAAGCAGTGGGTTGGGAATGGGTACACAGCAGGGCCAAAAGGAGCTCCAGGGAAGCTGGACCACAGAGCAGTGCAGCCCACACTGTTAGACGGCTGGGGAAAGTGGGTGATGCTTGCCGGGAAGGACTGTGCACTTTTTTTTTAACATAACAATCACATTCTGTGGCACAACGGTGGCCTCGGGGTGTCCCCACTGTCAGCAGGCAGGGTCAGTGACGTCAGTAAGAAGAGGGCACGGGAAGCCAGAGACGGCCGTTCTGTGGCCACCTGCGGCTGGATAAGCCCATCCGACCCCAAGTCAGGAGGAATTCGAGATGACAGGTGATCACACCTGGACCACAGAGACAGTCAGCCCTCTTTCAGAAGCTCACAATCTATGCAGAGAGAATCTTTTATGTGCCCAAGATAACTACTAAGTTAAAGTGTGCAGAATTTGCCCATTTGATTTTTTTCTTTGTCACTTTCTTCGGTTATTTTCCAAAGCCACCACAGTAGATGAACCCAACTACCTATCTGGTCTCTAATGATATTGGGGTGAAGCAATGGGTCTCAGCCCTGGCTGCCTGCTACAGTCATCCGGGCAGCTTTCTCAAAACACTGATGCTCGGGCCCTGTCTCCCTCTGAGTTTTGCTGGTCTGGGATGAGCCCTGGACATCAATATTTTTTCAAGCCCCTCCAGGTGACTTTAACCTAGAGCTAGGACTGAGTCACTCAAGAAGGCATCACCCTTAGCTGACTCTTTTGAGGACAGCATTCATATAATATAGTTAGGGTTTCTCAAACTTGAATGTATATACAGATATTCCGGGGATCTTGTTAAAATGCAGATTCTAATTAGGTGGGTCTGGGGGGTGGCCTCAGTTGCCACTGGTCCTCAGACCACACTTTGAGCAGCGAAGATGTAGCCAGTTCTCAGTTTCTGGATTATTAGGCCAACCTGCCCCAACTGCGCTCCTGCCATCTCCCTGTTGGACAATTCTGGTTCCTCAAAGTCCAATCTCTCCTTACAAGCTCTGCTCAAATGCCAGCTCTTGCTGGGGTCTTAAGAGTCCCGCAATCCTCCAGGCTGGAATTACCTCTCCCCATCCCGTTTTCCTAATGCCTTTTGCTTGAAACTCCTTCAAAACACGAATTATAATTTCCCATTATTTAGAATTACTTATGATCTGCCAGCTATGTCTACCATGAGGCTGTGAGACCCACATCTCATTCACATCTGTATTGCCCACAACACCTAGTACTGCATTTTATAAAGAGTAGAGGGGTACTTCCCTGGTGGCGCAGTGCTTAAGAATCCGCCTGCCAGTGCAGGGGTACATGGTTCGAGCCCTGGCCTGGGAAGATACCACATGCCGCAGAGCAACTAAGCCTGTGCACCACAACTACTGAGCCTGCGCTCTAGAGCCCGCGAGCCACAAATACTGAGCCCACGTGCCACAACTACTGAAGCCCGCGCGCCTAGAGCCCGTGCTCCACAACAAGAGGAGCCACTGCAATGTGAAGCCCGTGCACCACAATGAAGAGTAGCCCCCGCGCTCTGCAACTAGAGAAAGCCCCCGCGCAGCAACGAAGACCCAACACAGCCAAAAATAAATAAATATAAAAAAAAAAAAGAGTAGAGGGGGTCTGGAAGTATTCTCTGAAATGAATTTGCAGAAACCCATTACAGGCCACATCTTCTACTTGAAAGTTAATTTTTTAAAGGGGGGATGGGACCAGCCCTCAATATTGCAGATATATACACAACAAGGCAGCTTGGTTTTAAAATAAGGTTGAGTGATGAGTTTATTGACTGACTAAGGGTTTATTCATGCAAAGAGTGCCAAAAAAAAAAAAAAAGTAACTACTCTCAATTCCCAGCGCCCGTGGGCCGTTAAAGGAAGTTGCTCCCATCCACACTCAATTAACTGACTGCACAAACACAGATGCAATGCAGCAAACACAAACAACAGAACCCCATACTAACATAAACAAGGCTCCAGAGCTGTTCGGGACGCTACCCAAGAACTACACAGACTCCAGCGGACTGGGACATCTCTTGGGTCCTTAGCTACTTGAGTTTGGGGAAACACAAGGAAAAACAGGTGGTGCAAAATTCGGTTTTACTTCCAATTTCTTTGGCCCTGAACCAAAAGGAGCCAGAGCCACAGCTGGGCAGTGGGAAAGCCAGGAAGAGGAACGGTTTCATGCCTCTTAGGCTAATTTGCACATTTGTTTCTAGAATTTGGTATCTAGAACCACAGGCACTGCCACTGGTCTAAAAAGATAAGTTATCTCTAGATGACCAGCCTAAACCCTCTAATCTCTTTGTAAGTTACCCAATGAGATGGGGATATATGAAGAGAAAATAAACCATTGGGAGGGCACCTTTTAAAGGAATGGTTTGGTTTAAATACTTAAATAAGAATCCTGCCACCCTGACAATGACTGAGCAATGCTCAGATTCGTTAGATGAATGACGCGATCTTTGCCATAATTTATCGTGACCCTCCCCCTCTTCCCTTTTCCTCTTCCAAGTGATACACCTCCTTCTCCCTTCCTGTAGGCTGTTCTGCTCCACTGGGTCCCAATTCAATTGGTTTTAATTCAAGGTCAAATCAACACCTAATAATGACTACTCACAGAGCATCTACTCTGTGGTGCTAAGAGGTTTCAAAACCTCATGCCCGGGCTTCCCTGGTGGCGCGGTGGTTGAGAATCCGCCTACCGATGCAGGGGACACGGGTTCGTGCCCCGGTCTGGGAAGATCCCCCGTGCCGCGGAGCGGCTGGGCCCGTGAGCCATGGCCGCTGAGCCTGCGCGTCTGGAGCCTGTGCTCCGCAACGCGAGAGGCCACAACAGTGAGAGGCCCGTGTACCGCAAAAAAAAAAAAAACAAACAAATACCTCATGCCCAAAAGCTGCCCACAAGTAAAAGATTAAAGTAGGCGTTCCTCATCACAACAGAAGGGATGTGTCGATCCTGTTACTACATGATTAAACCTTTGGACAGATGCAGAGAAGATGTTTAAGGGGAAGGAGGTTTCCACTGCTTCATCCCCACTAGTTGTTGCGGCTCCATACCAAAAGCTGCGTAGCAAACACCCAGATTTTCATTTCAGCAACCTATGCTGCCAGTAACAAACAACCAGTGTGAGGTTCGTACCTGGTCCTGGGGGGCCTCTCATTCCGGGGAGCCCCATGGTTCCTTCTGGTCCTCTTGGGCCTGGTACCCCAGGAAGCCCCGGGATTCGGGGGCAAGCATCCACGTCTGCAGGGGGCCCAGGTTCACCTGCAATTAGAATCACCACCTGTGTGAGGGATTCAAATGCTTATGAACCAGGTCCTTCTGCCGTCTCGAGCTGGATGGGCTTCTGACACTACGCTGAAACGTTATCGAGCATCTTCAAGCATCCAGTGTCAGCTCTGTGAAGATGGGGCTTTGTCTTGGTCACTGTGAAAACTTCTAGAATGCTTTCTGTTAATGACTGAATGCCTGAATGAGTGAGTGAATGGGATCTCAGAGAAAGCAAAAGAAGTATGAAATAGTGAAAATGGGCCATGACAGCGATCACGTGGTGACCTTCACAGGATTCGCAATCTTTGGGCCATTTCTTACCAGGAGCTGGCCACAGGTGGCATGGGGAGAGGTCCTGGTGTGTTCCTCATACTCAGCTTAACATCACCCTAATTCATCAGTCTACACTGCAGCCACCTGGGTTTCCAGAGTGTCTGCTACTCAAGGGGACAATTTCAGGACTGCTAGAGGCACTGAGGCAGTGACTTTCAACCTTGAGTGCACGTTGGAATTATCCAGGCGAGTTATAAAAATACTGATTTCTGGGTCCCACTCCAGAAATACTGGTCTCATTGGTATAGGATGTGGCCCGGGCAGTGCCCTCAAGCTTGACTTTACAGTAATCCCATCTGCAGAGCTTTTCAAAGATACCGCTGCCAGCATCCCATCTAGATAATTAAAAAGGAATCTCTGGGGGTGGAACCCAGGCATTACTAATTTTTTAAACTCCCCAGATGATTCCAATATTAGCCAGGGCTAAGAAGCACCACCGGAACGCTGCAGTTCTGACATTAGCACATCACAATCACCTGTCAGCCTTGTTAGAGCCCAGAGTTTCTGAGTCAGTAGGTCTGGAGGTGCAGGGCAACATTTTACATATCTAACATGTGCCCAGGTAAAGCTAATGGTGCTGACGTGGGGAATCTCATTTAGAAAACCACTGCCCTAAAGGTTTAATATGTTTTTTCTTCTTGGGCACATTCACAGCTCTAAAAACTGTGTTTTGGTTTTTTTTTTGCTAAATCTTCATTCAGTCACCCTGCAAACATTCCACAAGGAAAAAGAAATAATGACACTAAGCCACAATGCTAACAGCTAACACTTACTGGATGCGTCATCACGCATCAGACCTCGTGCTAAGTGCTTTATGAGTGAATGTTCCCACCCAGCCTGTGTGTGTGTGCTGCTGTCATTAGAAGGTTACAGGGAAGAAAAGTCAGGCTCAGGTAAATAAGCAACATACCTAAGGTCACGAAGCTACTAAGTGGCACAGTCTAGATAAAAATCCAAGACATCCTGGCTCCAAAACTGCCCTCTTCACCCGCACCCCATGATGCCTTCCCTGAGAACTCTGAACACCTACGTGGTGAATTCTAAGAAGTGCAACATATTGTAAAACACATCACTGATTACTTATGGTTTTCTTAAAATTCATACAAATGTGCAAAATAATTTTAAGGACAGTGATAAAGCAGTGAGAAAATCCTAGAAAACCTGGCCACAATGACAACGTAGTCTGCACGGTACTTACTCTGCCTGTGGAAAAATGAACTTGAACCCTATAAGCTGTTTGGAATTTAACCTCCTCGAAAATATTGTGTGAAACCACAAGTGACACCAAGTTAGAGACCTTTTCACAGTACATACAGTTTAATGTAAAGCTTGGCTTTTTCGCTCTGAGGGACTTGAGAGAGATGCATGTAGGTATTTCCTACTTTCCCTGGATAATCTGGTGCATTATGGTGGGAATTCACCAGTGAGGGTAGAGGGGAGGAAGCAGGTTAGTGGAGGATGGGCAGGCATTTGGCTGGTACTTCACATTTAGGATGTTGATGTTATATTCCAGTGAGTTTACATATACAGTCAGAGAGACACTAAAAGGACTGAAGTGAAACTCATTAAATATACAATAGAAATTTAAAAATATAAACATTTAAAATAGCAGGATTTCTTAAACTTCTGATTTTGCATTTCTTTACTTTTTGACAAACCAGAAGCTGAAAGAAAGGGGCCGAGGTATCTCTTGTAAGGGCCCTAAAGATAATAAATGGTGTCTGTATTCAGGGCAACGTTCCTTAGGGTTAATAACAGAGGCCTGGAAAGAAGAAATGCACACTTTCACGATTTTTCTTTTCTTCTTTTGAGAAACTCTTTTTATTCTCTTTAAAAATGCCAGACACAAAATCATATGTTGCTTTCGCGTTGTGGAGGATTGAGTGAACACTTAGTTGAAAAGAATAATGGCATTTTCATTTTAACACACAAAGAAACTTGCTCCTTGACAGTGGACTTTGGGTGTGATGGGAAAGGCTCGTCACAGCCCCTTACTGGGTAGTAAGGACCCAGCTTTTCACGTTGTTGATGCTACTTATTTTAGGGACGTTCTCTGTATTTATATTGTAGAATTTAGAAAGGAAACCTGCGTTGGTATGTACTGTACCTTTCACAGAGAAAGCACTCATACTCTGTGCCTGAATTGAAATTCTATAAGCTGAGTCTCTACGCCGCCTTGACAACCTGTAATGAGGCTCAGCATTGGGGCACTCTAATATGGGGTTACCATATCTGTAACGAGGAAGCAAAGGCATTAAAACCTAATATAATTACAGCACCCCATCTAAAAAATGCAACGAAGTTGCACTCACACATACAGCGAAAAAGGCAAGTACGGAAATGACTGCAAATGAGATTTAGAGGAAATGATTCATCTTATACCAATGCTTACTTACCTCTGGAACCTGGAGAGATCCAAAGCCCAAACAATGAGGCCACACAACGATTTTCATACGGCAGAAAGAGATTATAAATGTGTGAATTAGGACAAAAGTGAAATGACAAGTAGAATGACAGCATCTTATTTACATAAAAAGTCCACATCAGTGTTACTGACAAGAACATCTATGATTAATGGAGTTTTCATATCTAGAAAGTCCTGAAGTGAAACTCCCTTGCACAATATAAAATTCGAGTTGAATTCTTACGGCAAATATGCCCCAATTTAATGTATGTAGAAATTCCGTCCATTCGAAGGCTTCTGAAAATTCCATATTAATTTGCCAAGTTTTGTAGATTATGCACAGAAAGGAAGTAAGAGGTGAATCACAGTATAAGTTCTTTATCATGCTGTTCTGTGATCCATCATAAAGCAGGGCAGTGTACTCATTCTTTGGACTAGAGCGCTCATTTACGAGACTGCAAGATATTCTGAACTGACACCATACTGTCATCGTATTGATTTAGGATCTTCAAAGGTATTACTTCTGCCAATCTCAAATACACGTCTGTTTGCCCTTCCAACCTTTTCATTGCTTATTTTGACTCTCTGATGAAAACCTGTTGTCTACAGAGCTTACATCGAATAGCCTTTCATCTTCATAGCAACTAATGTACTTTACAGGAAAAGTTTAATAAAACATCTAGGAGAATCGATAGGAGGGAATTTGGGGGCAGGAATTGACTATACAGTCTTCACATACGATAATCAAATCAGTCTTTGCCTCCTGTGTGAGGGAACACAGATTTATGGATATTTACCTTAGAAATAGTACATGTAAAATCAACTCCTAACTTTCAAACTTACTTGCTTTGATAATAAATAAGTTTAACAAACCTGAGACTTTGTAGTGCAGCCTGAGATAAACATAATCTTTATCAGAAAAAGCTTAACTTATTAGAATTTACTGGTAATTTCAGGATAATTACCTTCTGAAAGATGACCCTCATCGTAAATATTTCAACAAAACACTGTATGGAGGCTGCTGGGTGGAGATGACTAGGCATTAGAAGCTTACCTGGAGGACCCAAGGGCCCCTGTCTGCCTGGAGGTCCAGGTAAACCCTTCTCTCCAGGTGGCCCAGGAGTTCCAGGTGGCCCCTGCAGCCCCGGGAATCCCATTGGTCCTAAAACAAACACATGAAAAGGAGGGCACTAGAAGGAAGCAATATAAAGATGGTGACAGCTCAATGGACTGAATTCAGAGGTTCGCTCCAGCAAAATGCAGGGCGACGCCAGCCTTAGAGTGCAGAACAGACCCCAACTTTCTTCTGCCAGGTGGAGAAGAGCTGCCTCTGTCTGAAGGAAACATAACTATCCATCAACCGGACTAAGGAATAGTGTTCCATGACCAAGACAAAACTAATTAGAATGAAGAGCCCAGTCATCTTGAACTTTCTCTGGAGACAGTCAAAGGACCGCGATGGAAAGGAAAAATAAGGAAAGATGCTCCACTGTCTGGAGACCACCAACCCTGAGTTCCCACCCGCTCTTCCTCACTCTCTCAGTTTCAGCCACACCAGCCACTCAGTGCCTCGCATATACCGTTCCTTCCCCCGTCCAGCAAGTGCTCCTCATTCTGCAGCGTGCAGATCACGCCAGGGAAGCCCTCCCTGGAATCCCAACCCAAGTCCACTTGCTTTTTTTTTTTTGCGGTACGCGGGTCTCTCACTGTTGTGGCCTCTCCCGTTGCGGAGCACAGGCTCCGGACGCGCAGGCTCAGCGGCCATGGCTCACGGGCCCAGCCGTTCCGCGGCACGTGGGATCTTCCCGGACCGGGGCACAAACCCATGTCCCCTGCATCGGCAGGCGGACTCTCAACCACCGCGCCACCAGGGAAGCCCAACATTTGCTTCTCTGGTATCAAGCTTCCTTATTTATGACATAAGGGAGGTAAAATGGATAAGCTTTATTGGTGTCTTCTCAACAAAATGTCCTATGAACCTCATAATTCTCTAAAATTCTCGTAACCAAAAACTAAGGTCCCCGAACATTAGCAGTTAGGTAAAAATTAGTTAAAATAAATATTTTAGCCTTAAATACTGGGGGAATTCAGTAATGGAGACTCTTTTGTGATTATAAAAAGACAAAGTCAGCAGTCTAAAACTGAACTGTCCAATACAGAAGCCACTAACCACATGCGGCTACTGAACACTTGAAACTGGCAAGTCCAAGCTGTGTTGTGCTGTAAGTGTGAAATACACACCAGATTTCAGCAGCAGAAAGGAGTGTCTATTTGGGACAAGAACCAGGTTTGTACAGCCAGACCTAGTTATCCCTTTGAGAACTCATATCGATTTTATGTTAAAATAATATTTGAATATATTATGTTAAATAAAATAAAGTATGAAAATTTCTTTTGTTTTTTACTTTGAAAATGTGGCTACTATATCTTTTAATTACATACGTAGCTTGCATTCAATTTCTATTGTTTAGTTCTTGTCTAGAAGATTATCAAGTATGTTATTAGGGGCTAAAGATGAACTTGTGTTTCTTCTTCTTACTTGTCCAACTATTACCCAAATTTTAGGACTCTGGGAAAGTCAGGACATTTTGGAAATGTAGTCACTATTTCCACAGGAAATGAGAAATACCTCATAGTGGTGCATACCCCAGACCCTTAAGGGCTAAATAATGAAAGTCATCCAGTACTACTTAAAGAACTACTTGCATTCATACCTTTCTGGCCATCTTTTCCATCACATCCTGGGAAGCCTTTGCGTCCTGGAGGGCCTGGTGGGCCTGGGGGACCTGGAGGCCCCGGCAGACCACAGTCACCTGGTTCACCTTTCAGAAGTTCAACCCTCCCAGGGGGCCCTGGAGGCCCAGGTATTCCTGACCACAGAGAGTAGGCAAAAAGATTCTTTCAGTCAAATGTGCATGCTGGCTGCCTGCGAGCTTCTTAAGGAAAGGAATTTAATGGCTTACAAGCAAGGGATGCAAGGAATTAGAATAACTAAGTCAGTAGTATCAGAGGTGAAACAGTCTGTCTAATACTGGAGCCCAAGTTGAGAAATGGTGTGAATAGTCTGTTAGTAACTGTTAAAATGAGCTAAGCAAAGCCTTCCTTCCTTTCAGAGCCACTCCTTTTGGCAGTATCAGTTTATGATTTTGTCTTGCATTGCCATCCTGCTGCTTTCACGCGATGGATGGATGGGTAAATGGATAGATGGGTAGATGAATGTATGGGTAGATGGATGGGTGGACAGAGAGAGAGATAATAGGCTTTTAAGAAAATCTGGCTGATGAAAAAGGAATATCCGCTCAATTAAATTTAAAATCCTATTTGAAAACCAGAGTCTACACATGGGAATTGAGCCCAAATTCAATTCCTACTTAGCTTCTAAACTTCTCAGCACATTTTTGAGCATTTTTATTTTTCTCAGTGTAAGAGAGAACTATATATTTTATCCTACCCTTACTAAAATGCTGAAGATTTTAAGGTTTCTGTCTCTCTGGAAGAGTTCTGTGAGCTAGCAGGAATGTGATCGCCTGCCAGTTGGCAAAAAATTGCACTGAGCCACACTCTTTTTCCAACCCCCTGACCATCTCTGGTCCAGTCTTACTTTGTTAAATATTGACTGGCTAGAGTCTGTCCCAGTGAAGTGACGCGAGGAACAACACGTAATGTTAGCAGCACATGAGGAGACTGTTCCTGTGTGTGAGTCAGGCCTGGGTCCTGTCACCCTGGGCCAGAAGCAGTGCTCTCTGTGTGGACACTGAGACCCACGTGATGGCCTCCTGCTTGCCACTTCTGCACCCTCACGCTCAGCATCGAGCCGACAACGGGAAAGGCTTGCTCTGAGTCAGAGGTGGTCCGATGGAGTTGAAACAGAAGTGTGAGGGGCCTAAGCACCGGTCCTGGGAGCCCGCCACTGCCCACACTCCCCCCGTTTCCATCTGCCAAATCGATGGGGCTGCTAAGGGGTTTCTACTCGGCCACTCTCTGCTCCTCCATCCCTACAGAGCTGGCAGCATCTAAGGAAAGGGGCATCACCATCCTTTGCCATGATTCTTCTCATACCTCTTGGACCATTGGGGCCAGGAGGTCCCTGATCTCCAGGCAGACCCGGGTCCGGAATGTCACCCTTAAGAGCTCTTCCTGGGGCACCTGCAGGACCAGGCGGTCCAGGTCTCCCTGAGAAGGGACATGTTCAGTTGTTAGTCTCATTACATTTGGAAGGCTTGGATTTAGTTACTGAGAGAAGGGAAAAGCATGCTGCTTCTTACCTGGGGGACCTGGGGGACCTTTGTCTCCGAAAAGTCCTGGAGGAGAAATTCCTGGGCTCCCGGGGTCTCCTGTCTCGCCTTTTGGCCCGGGCATTCCCACTGGACCAGGTGGGCCCATTTTATGGGAACCTTAACGAGGAAAACAGCATTAGCACTGCATCTTCTCCTGGTGTGTCCCTGCTGTGGGGCCTGCTTCCAAAGGAACTGCTTCCAAATAGTCATGTGACAGGGATGCCGCCGGCCCTGCTGAGGCTCAACACTGGCTGTAACGGTGACCCAGATGGCCGCACACCCTTCCTGGGTCGCCGTCTCCTGTCTTATGACCCGTCACACTTGTCCAGCATAGCTTTGATTTATTTTACGGTTATTTCCCAGATTTAAAAACACAACAGCTTACTGACAATACTGACCCTTCAACCTCTACAGTGGAAAGAGTGAAACGAATGAGATCCGACGATGAGTGACTGTCAATAAACTGGCTTGAAATTTAAGGTGGAAACCGGCAAATAAAGAGAAGGAATGTGCAGTTTCACGCTGACAAGGCAGAACTTCACTGGTTTCTTGGAGAGGCCACACGTTTTACCAGACTATTTGGAAGAGCTGCTAACTGAATCCTAAGTGAGGTAAATTACTTCTTGACCTTCCAAACCGTATCAAGGTTTTGTCCCTCCTCAACAACAGATTCAAACCACGCAGCACAGCAATCCAATCCTTTTCCAACAGCCCCCCAAATCTGCATGTCTGATTCCAGCTACCTTGTCTGATTGCGAGCTCTTTTCCTGAGAAACTAATGCAACCAATGTGCACTCTATCCAAATAATGGAACGAGCTAAGATCTTGATGATTAGCCTATTTGTGGTATCAAAAATAACAGCAATTTGTTCAGGTAATTTGTTTTAGCAGCAGGCTATTGAAGGATGCTAGAAGTACTGATTAGACCCACGTGGTTGTACTTGGCACGACTATACATAAAACAAAACAATACCCCCAAATCCCGACTATTTATTGGTTGTTCGTAACATTTTGGAAGCTAGCTCCACCTAAGCGATTATTCAGAGTATTTTTAATAGACAGTCACAAGCAGTATCAACAAAAGGCACTGTTAACCAACCATTCCTGCTTAAATTGGGTTTTCTCAAGTATCTTTTTTATATGTCATCACCAGCACTAAAAACAGTTCCAACATTGTGAATCTGAGCTAAACCACTGTCCTAGTTTCGCATCCGAATTTTGTGAAGGGAGGAAATACCAGCGGACTCTCGTGGTCCCCTGCCTGCTGTTCAGCCTCTTGCAAAGGGTTTTCTCTTACCTGAAGCGCCTTTGCTGCCCTTCTGACCCTTTAAACCGTGCAAGCCGTTCAGGCCCGGTGACCCGGAGGGACCTGAAACACATCACAGGTCTGTGACACAAAGTACACAAGGTACATCCTCTGGCTGTACTTTGCAGGCACAGTCCAGGGGAGGGTTAGCTGACGGGGACCCACAGATTCTCCAGGCAGGAACCAGGAGACCTCACCTTCCGAACATCACTATCAAAGCAGAATCCATGCCAGTGGTCATCACTAAATACGTTCATTTGATGGATGTTTTCTGTTAAGACGGCTTAACACATACTTTTCTTATATATATATATATATATATATATATATATATATTCTTTTTTATATTCTTTTCCATTCTGGTTTATCAGAGGATGTTGAGTATAGTTCCCTGTGCTATACAGTAGGACCTTGTGGTTTATCCATTCGCTATATAATAGCTTACATCTGCTCACCCCAAACTCCGAGCTCCCACGCCGTCCCTCAGCCGGGCATATATCCTATCACATAACTAGCTGTGGTTGTAACACAGTGCTGTTGGTTTATGACCGTATCCTGAACCTCTCGCTCTCTCTTTCTTTCTCTCTTTCTAATCAGATAGACTCTAGAGTTACTGAATCTTGGTATAGGAAATGACCTCCAATTTTACAACAGTAAAATGATCCTAGGGCTTCCCTGGTGGCGCAGTGGTTGAGAGTCCGCCTGCCGACGCAGGGGACGTGGCTTCGTGCCCCGGTCCGGGAAGATCCCACATGCCGCGGAGCGGCTGGGCCCGTGAGCCATGGCCGCTGAGCCTATGCGTCCGGAGCCTGTGCTCCGCAACGGGAGAGGCCACAACAGTGAGAGGCCCGCGTACCGCAAAAAAAAAAAAAAAAAAAAAAAAAAGATCCTAGACAAGGAAAGGGATTGGCTGGGAGCAAACGCCCTCTTCCTTCCTCCCAGGCCCAGGATCTTCCCACACTCCACGGTCTGCAGATCCTTGTTTCTTCAGAATCTATCTGGATAAAGGTAGTAAGACAGTTAAGGACAGGTGGGGACGGTGGCACACTGGGGAATACACACCCTACTGGTTTTTTTGAGCACTGTGTTACTCAGAAAGAACAGGCCTGCAGGTCAGGTGTGCCTGCAGCTGTTCCTCTGCCACCCCTTCTTCCAAAGAGAACCACTCTGATGCCTCTTGGCAACTAGTAAATTTATTTCACGATGATCATGCAAACTCCATTCTCTGTAATTAGACAGGATCTCGCTGATGCCTGCATCTTCTTCCAGAACCTTCTGTCAGGTGTCAATAGAGTTCTCTAAGGAGCCATCTACTAATCTGACTTTACATAAGTTGTCACTGAAAGCCGAACACCTATAAATCTATAGATTGATAAATATATAGGTATTTGTATCTATATTTATATGATAATACGTATAGCATATACATAATACGTTATATATATTTGCCATATATAAATATATAGATTTGTAGGAAGCAAGTAAAGGGAAGGGTGGGGGGAAGAGGCAGATAACTAACAGACATAGAACATCTCCTAGCTGCTGCGCTTCTGCCAAGTGCTGCACCCACGTCCCACTGACTGATGGGGAGAAAGAATCTTCTCCTCAGCCCCTGGCCAAGCCTGGTAGCCTTCCTATTTCATTAATGCATCTTCCAACCAGAAACTTTTCTTTCTCATCTGAGGCTAAAAGCCCCTCAGAACACAGCCAGCCATTCATTCAGTTAAGGGTCCCAGCCCTCGAATTTGTGATAATCACACCCTCAGCTTATGACGAACACAGAGAAGTACCCCTCATCTACCCCCATGACACCTGTGTAGAGCTCCCTCAATGCCCTTCTGCCAGGCCCATCCTACTCTGTACAACAATCCTGTCTGTGGTGGCTGGTTTACTTTGGATGAATTAACTGAGTGTGAGATCAGGTCTTATTAGTTGTTCTATCCCGCCACTTAGCATATCTCCTGACACACAGTAGGTGCTCAATAAATGTTTGTCGAATGAATGAGTGAATGAATGAATCAGTGAATGACCAAGTGTGGAACAGGGAGGGTGAGGGATTGAACAGGTGGAGAGAAAGCTATAAAGAAGGGTGGATTCCAATCTCTATTTGCATGTCATATCTTTCATTGATAGATTTATCGGATGAGTAAGATTTGAGGAAGTTAGTGCTATCCATTTGCATATAAAGAATTCAAGTGCTAATTATTATCTCTTCATTAAAGCAAGTCTTCTGTAGACTTCTTACTGGACGATGGAACAGTTAGTTGGTTCCATTTTATTTTTTATCAGTACTAGAAACAGAGTTATTCTATTTTTTAAATCTAAACGTTAGATTGGTGGGAATAAGCCATATTGTCTTGCACCAAAAAAAAAAAAAAAAAAAAGCAGGGTGGGGGAACGCACCCTTTTTTTCCCTAAAGCTCTTATTTCCTAACCACTTTTATCAGTTCTGGCTGAGCTTATTCTCCAATTCTCTTTCCTATTTATGAGCAAATGTTTCAAGTTTGCACCAAAAGAACACACAGACCTTCAACTGCCAAATCTGGATACTTATTGCCATCTATCTGAAATGATAAGACATTTTCTGAGACTCCTCTGCTATTTCACTGTGTTTTGATCTCCAGCTTAAGCCACCAAGATTGATGGCTTGGGGACTTGGCTGGGGGTGGGACGTCTCAGCTCCTGCCAACTCTCCGTTGTCACATCAACACATCCAGGTCCTGCACTGTCACAGCCTCAGCCTCTCGCCATTGTTGAACTGGCTGACCCTTATCTGACGCAATGTTACCTTTCTAAATTGAATGCAGCTACATCTGGGTAGGGTTTTCAGGGCAATTTTTCCTTTTTACTGAAAGCTTTTTTATCCATCCCATCTCTAAATCAAAAAGTTGTTCATGCATAAAATATATACCAGGCAGAGGAGAGGCAATTAGTCTCACAAAGCACATTCCTTGGCAATGAGCATTTTCTGTTCACCTCTCTGGTCATCCTCGGGCTTAACAACCATCATTTAAGGCCGCATCTTGCTGCACTCACAGGCCAGGGTGCCCCCCCTCTAGTCAGAGAATCTACTCTCCCACCCCAGCCATAATCATAATACCAGCTTCTATCTATGTGAGCCAGGTGACTCTTCGCGACTGGATTCCCTCTCTGAGGTTTTCTTTTGTTCTAAAGCCTGAAAATGCTACTCTATCCCCAGGGACCTTTAACAGGTGTACACTTTTACTAGTGTGACCAACTCGTCCCTGACTTCCGGCGACTTTCTTACAGTTCTAGCGCTGGAAGTTCTGTGTCCTGAGCACCCCCTCCGTCCCAGGCAAAACGGGACAGCTGGTCACCCTAACTTGAAAGCCGAAGGGAGAGACCTTTCTTTGTGACTACAGGTAAAGGTTGAACGAAGTGGAAAACGTATCAAAACAGATTCTGAAATAAGATTGAATTCTTTTTTGATTCAGAAAATACACGAGTGCCTACCAAGGAGACACACAAGAGCCTAAGACATGGTGCCCTAACAGCGAAGTTTCAGTCCCCAAATGCACTTAGTGACAGGAGCTGACCAGACAATGAGAGCAAGAGAGAAACAATCCCTGACTTGACAGAACGAACAGGCAATTACCTCAAGAGTGGTAAGTGCCGTGGAGGCGGGAGAGGGAGGACACTAGTTGCAGAAAAGGGGAAGGATATTTCTGTGGTTTTCACAGCTGTAAGGTGCCCCGCATTTCTATGCTGACAAAAGACATTTCTAGGTGCTTTTTTTCTTATGAAATAGTTTACCTGTCACCCACCAAAATAGCCCAGTCCACATTCTTTACACATTCTCATGCTAAAGCTTATCATTCTAGGTTTCCATTATTACATTCTTTTTTTTTTAAATAAATTTATTTATTTATTTTTGGCTGCGTTGGGTCTTTGTTCCTGTGCACAGGCTTTCTCTAGTTGTGGTGAGCGGGGGCTACTCTTCGTTGTGGTGCGCAGGCTTCTCACTGAGGTAGCTTCTATTGCTGCGGAGCATGGGCTCTAGGCGTGCGGGCTTCAGTAATTGTGGCACGTAGGCTCAGTAGTTGTGGCTCGCGGGCTCTAGAGCACAGGCTCAGTAGTTGTGGCACACGGGCTTAGTTGCTCCGTGGCATGTGGGATCTTCCCGGACCAGGGCTCGAACCCGTGTCCCCTGCATTGGCAGGTAGATTCTTAACCACTGCGCCACCAGGGAAGCCCTCCATTATTACATTCTTATATGAATGCCTAACTAGGAAATCGAGCATCTTCCTTTTAGAGGCATAGGTACTGGAAAATTTAAGTCTAGGCATCAAGCCATTTTTACATATGTTGAAGTTAAAGTTTAAATCTGATTGAACACAAGCAAGACTCAAGAGTCCATATGGCTCGTTCCAGTGGAGCAAACAACTTTGAGTTCAGCAGCTGGTTTGTTCAAACAAGATAATCAGTCCCCTTGACTTATTTAGAACATACTTCAAATATTTAGCTTCTCAGTTCAAAGCGTTTCTGCCCGAGTGTGGTTCATTTTTCTATCAGCATGATAAACTGCAACAATGGATTTATATTGGAGACGTTTTCATTCCTAGGAATGTATTTCACTGTTTTGTGGGTTTTTTTTTAAAGACTGTGCTGTTCACTGGGCTGTTTGCAGGGAAACGGTGTCCCTGCATGGTCAGGAAGCATCACTGCAGCAACCGTCTGTGCACTGGTATGAATATGTGGGTTGATATATTCATTTTCTCACCTTCTCTTCTTAACAAACTTATTATTTCATAGCATCGAATTATGATGTAATTGGAGGTAATTTTGTTGTTCGGTCAAATTCATTAGCTATTAGTTTTTTAATAACATATACTGAAGTTATGTGATAAATGTGAACTAATTCAAGGGAAGGAAGAATCAACCATAGCGACATGAACCTTGTCATTTTAGTCAAACTGAGTGCATAAAATGGCACCCGGACACTTGAAAATCCTTGCCATTTCACTAAACTAGGAGGGTAGGAAGAAGTGGAGATGCAGCAGAAGTAATGGAAAACGTTTTCTTTTGGTTCTTTATCAATTTTGTCCTCCAGACACTCAAAAGAGCATCAAAGAATATCCCGCCAGGGCTATAGGGATTGCCAGAGACAGGAAACAGCCACAAGAACCAGTGAAACTCTTAAAAATACAAAATTATTTTGCTTGGAACGCTAAATTTATCACCAATCACTATACTTCACATTACTAAAAATGCCAGTGAAGAGGAAGGGGGACAGTACAAAGGTATCTTGTGGTGGGAGCTTTTCCTGTCTGCTTATTTGGCTGCGTAGAAATTCGTAAGTATACCAACTCTTCAAACTAAACGGCTTCCCTCTGTACAGAGGCACCAGGTAATACTTACCACCACACTACTACTTGCTGGACAACTGGAGTTATTTGAAATCTACCTGATGAGTGAAGAGGTGAGAGCGTGGAGAAACATTACTTGGATTTGCAAAACAATAGACTGACTAAGCCCAAAAGAAGGGATTTCCAATTCTTCTGAGAGGAAGTACTTTTTATTTGACCAAAATTTAGTGTATGTATGGGCCAACGAGCAGAAGGTAAGTGGGAGGAAAAAGGAGGAAGGAGAGAGAGGGGTCTCAGTTATAGAAACCTACCAAGTAAGGCTGGACCCTTCAACTATTGATCGAAGTGAGGACAGACTCTCAACCTCATAGCTACTTGTTCAGTTGTTCATTCTCTATTTTTCCATTAATTAATTAATTGTATTTATTTATAAAAGTAAATTTATAAATTTTTTTAAATTTATTAATATATTTAAATTTTTATTTATTTCTATAAGTAAATAAATACTTACAATAACCAACCAACAGACTTACTAGGAATATACTGGTTCCAAGGATACAAAAAATAGTTCTTAAAACTAAAAATAGAGCTACCATATGATCCTGTAATCCCACTCCTGGGCATATATCCAGAGAACACCATAATTCGAAAAAGATACATGCACCCCAACATTCATTGCAGCACTATTTACAATAGCCAAGACATGGAAGCAACCTAAATGTCCACTGACAGATGAATGGATAAGGAAGATGTGGTAACATATACACAGAGGAATATTACTCCGCCATAAAAAAGAATGAAATAATGCCATTTGCAGCAACAAGGATGGACCTAGAGATTATCATACTAAGTGAAGCAAGCCAGACAATGAAAGACAAATATGATATGCTGTTGCTTATATGTGGAATCTAAAAAAAAAAAAACGATACAAATGAACTTATATTCAAAATAGAAATAGACACACAGACATAGAAAACAAACTTATGGTTACCAAAGGGGGAAGGGGTGTAGGGATAAATTAGGAGTTTGGGATTAACATATACACACTAATGTTAATTAACATTAACACTACTACATAAAATGGATAACCAACAAGGACCTGCTATATAGAACAGGAAACTAAAATCAATATTTTTAAATAACCTATAAGGGAAAAGAATCTGAAAAAAAAATATGTATGTATAACTGAATCACTTTGCTGTACACCTGAAACTAACACAACATTGTAAATCAACTATACTTCAATTTAAAAAAATGATTCTTGCTTTTTAAAAGACCTTTAAACAAACAAACACGATACAACGTAAGTGTCATGCTAGAGGTATACACAAGGTACCCATGGGAAAAAAGAAATCTAAAATGAAAGAAATGGACTGAAAAGGAATAAGTACCAGGGCTGTATGGAGGGGCATGAATATTTGTTAATAACCAATTATTCTATTCTATTCTATTCTATCCCACCAGACCTATGTTATTACCAGTCTACTGTACTTCTAAAGAGAAAAAAACTTAACGAGGAAAAAAATGTTTCTCTATCAAACAAAGATAATAAATATTAATTCCTCTTTCTCCATAGCATCTTACTCTTTTCCTTTTCCTTTGCACAACTGACAAAAATACATTTAATATCTGTCTCCCCTACTAAACTGTGAGCTCTGTGAAGGCAGGAACCATGTCTATTTTCTTCAAAATTGTGTGCCTAGTATCACACAATTAACTGTGTCCTAGAATCTAGGACATAACAGGAGCTTGACTATCTGGGGAAAGAATAAATAAAAAGGCCGGAACATCATGGGAAACAATAGGGGAAATGCAGCTGCACAGCACAGCGAGATCAGCTCGGTGCTTTGTGTCCACGTAGAGGGTGGGATAAGGAGGGTGGGAGGGAGACACAAGAGGGAGGAGATATGGGGATATACGTATATGTATAGCTGATTCACTTTGTTATACAGCAGAAACTAACACACCATTGTAAAGCAAGTATACTCCAATAAAGATGTTAAAAAAAATGAGGGGGCAGCAGCATCATTTTGGTAGAGCGGGTCCAGAGACCAGGCAAGCGCCGCCCAAGTAAGAAAGAACAGGAGGCGGCAACAGGCATCCTTGGAAAGAGCCAGGCCCCAGAGCATGTCATTAGGATGCTAGAAAGGCACTGTGAACTTGTGGGAGCATCACCGGGGGGAGCTTTCTGATGGGTCGGGCCTCCTTTTGACTCACCTTTTATTCCCGGAAGACCTGGTGCCCCTGGATCCCCCACGAGGCCTCTTGGCCCAGGATCCCCCATTTCTCCTGGATGTCCCTGCAGCCCAGGCAGCCCTGGATTACCTGAGGACGACAGGGAGGTTTTGCAGACACCCAGACGATATGAGTTTCGTGAAATGGGAAGGTCATCTATATTCTTAATCTATGGGTAACTGGGATACTGTTTTATTACTTTTTCTTTCTAGACCTCCTAACTTAATCTCAAGAGGAGAAAATACACTTGAGTGATTAAAGTTACCAATTATGATTTGAAATGCTCACTTGATTCTGAATTGGCAAGAGGAGGAGCCGTTAAAATGTTGTGTTGAATGTGTGCTGTTTGGCTTAAGTCTAAAGGAGAATAGGAAACCAGCCTCCTGAATGGTAGGTGCATGAGGGAAGGTTGGAAAGGAGCTTTCCTCTGTCAGACCATCGCTTTGTGCCTGGTATCTTCCTAGGTGCGTGACAGGCGCTGTCTTCGTTTACTCCCAGACCAACTCAGTGATGTTGGTCTATCTCCAACTTACAGGTGAGGAATAGTACATTTAAGTGACTTGTCCAAAGTCACAGGTTGGGGAAAAGGCAGAGCCAGCTTCTTCCCCTACACCAAGAGATAGATGAGTGCCCGGGAACTCTCGAGGCTCCTTTCGAGGTACCTGGACACCCCGCTGGTCCAGAGGAGCCAGGCGGTCCTGGCCTTCCGGGTGGTCCTCCAGGTCCTTGAACACCGGGCAAGCCCTGCTCTCCAGGTGCTCCCAAATGTCCTAAAGAAAAAAGGACCAAACATCTGAGTAGTTGTAGTTGCTCTTCAAGGTGGTGAATCTATAAAACCTCCAACTTCAGCTCTTTCTTTTCTATTCTTACTTTTTTACATGTACAATTTTTTTGTTGAAAAGATAACATTAAGGAAAGATGGAAAACAAAACACCTATAATCCCACCAATTTAATACAGTGTTTCATATGTATAACAAATGTGCAAATAAGGCCTACAATTTTATATTCTTATTTTTTAATTAGCTAGCATTGCATCATAAGTAATTTTCCAAGTTTGATATCATTTCCTAATTACTGTTTTTAAATAACTGGCTGATAGCTTATTGAGTTAACCCTAATTAAATTAATTAATCTAATTTTCTCTACTGTTGGCCATCCATGTTATTTCTAACTCTTGCTGTTATGCATAATGATCTTTATACATTTTAATCAATTTTTTCTCCTATTAAATTATTTCCTCAGGAAAAATTCCTAAGAGTAGAAGTTTTGGTTCTTTTTAATGCATTTTTAAATGCTCAAGGATTTTAAAGTAAATCACAGACATCGTGGAATTTCATCCCTAAATATTTCAGGAGGTAAGTCTGAAAAATAACATTTTCCTATGTGGCCAAAGTAACATTATCACAGCCAAGAAAATTAATAATGACCCTTAATATCATATAACCCTCCTTCCATATTTGAGTTTTCTCAATCGTCCCCTCAATGTCCTTCACAGCCGGTGAGTCCACACCAGGTCCCATTCCAGAACCACACATTACATCTGGTGCATACATCTATTAGGTTAAAAAAAACCTACTACAGTCCCCTTCTCAGGACAGTGATGTGCTGAAGAGAAAGGCCCAACTGTTCTGAGTCTTCTAGAACAGACCATTCAGCATTTGGTTCTTGACAGAGGTTGCCAAATGGTTTGGATAAATGCTCTACCAGCTCACAGCCCTACACGTCACCCACACACAGCCCCAAGACCATCATTCCATGTGCTCACTGAGGACTTTCTAATTTGTTGCTTTGTTTTCTTGCTAATTTAGTAAGGATGAAATGATATTTCAGACTTCCTTTAAATTACATTTCTTTGATTACTAGAGAAGATGACTTCCCCATGTGTTTATTTATAATGTATGACTTTAATATCAATACAATTTATATTTGTAGGATAAACCAATAGTCTGTGCTGAAAATGACCAGTTGAATCTGCAAATAAAATATGTGGTTCTGTATTTACAAACTCACGGGGGTCATAGTCACTATTTATTATAACACACAAGAGAAACAAGCCTATGTTAGTCTATACTTGTTCCCAATCAAATTTGAGATCTATGAGCTTCACTGTGTATTGTTTTCTTCATCCTGAAAATATTCCTGTGGTTAAGGGAAGGCAGCCTTTTCCCACCTCCAAATGAAGAAACTGAAATAGTAAAGCCTTGCCTCTCCAATCACAGTTATATTAAGAACAGAACCTGTGAGTTAAGCTGTACTGTATTTTCTCTCTGAAATAGAGAAAAGGGAGGTAGAACTGAACCCAATACAATCATATAAAATCCCCTGAGACAGGCTGCAGATCTACGCCTTCTTGATAGGCTTGTTCAAATTCAATGCAGCTTTTTTCAAGCCAATGGAAATTGCATGTTTAGGTAAACTCTGTGCTGGTGAATAACATATGATGCAATTTTAAAATTTTAAGCAAAAGCTATGGCATTTGGGAAAGGGAACCATTTAAACGGTGACAACCACAGGAGACCAGAGAAATTACACCAAGGCAAATTTTCTTGAAAAAGTTAGCCTACATATAAAATAACTCAGTTCTATGATTTTTAACTTACAGTATTAGGTAATATCAAAGGTTTCCATTTTGGACTCTTTTTAGCTTATAAAATCTTACTATCTTAAAGGTTTACATAAAAATACCAGTAAGTGTGGAAAAAATCTCTTCATGTTTTGCTGACTGCTGATGACAATGATGAATTACACTTTCCATTTGTGTAGCAATTTTTAGTTTATAAATTGCTTTCAAGGAATCTCATTTGATCCTCAGAACAACCTGTAATATGCATAGGGCCAGTTTACAGGTGAGGAAATAGCTCAAAGATGATAAGCAACTTGCCCAAGACCATATGCTCAGTGGTAAAGGAGGTTGACTTTGAACCAGTGATTTTCCTTTCTGAGACCTCCCTCTGGTACTTTTTATGAGCCTCCACAATGCTAACCTCAAAGCTATTTTCCCCTCCAAATGTACACGTAAGCTGTACATTTCAGTTAAAATATTATAGTATCTAAATCTATTTGACCATGACAGAGGTAAAGGACCCGTATGAAAGGGAGTGGGGAAGGAAGTTTTTGCCAGTGCAATAGCTTGTTTTCCTGTTAGACTTCCATTTTAGCAATCTTATGGTATAAAAACAAAGTTTAATTCATTCTCCTTATTTTAAATGTTCCTTCCCAGTGTCCATAATTTACTGAATTGTGGATATTTATAGAGTGTAAAGACGACTCAAAATCTATCGGGCTTCCCTGGTGGCGCAGTGGTTGAGAGTCTGCCTGCAGATGCAGGGGATGCGGGTTCATGCCCCGGTCCGAAAGGATCCCACATGCCGCGGAGCGGCTGGGCCCGTGAGCCATGGCCACTGAGCCTGCGCGTCCGGAGGCTGTGCTCCACAACGGGAGAGGCCACAGCAGTGAGAGGCCCATGTACCACACACACAAAAAAAATCTATAAAATTTCTGAAGTTAAAAATAATTTAAAAATTGATTTATTCTTTAAAGTAAATAAATAAATAAAAATAAAGAAATAAAATTTCCCATAATAGTTCTTCTCAGATATTCTTTCTGTTGTATGGAATGAAACATGGCCACTGCCGAAGAGAATTTTAAGGTAATACACAAAACTATTAATATGAGATATTTTAATTTACAGTGGACCCATCTAAATACAAGCCTGGCTTCTAACCTGTCCACTATCAGCTGAATGACATTGGGCATCACTTATTGAACCAATCATCTGTGGAGAAACAAATTCTTTCCAGGCAGTGGATATCCCTGTGCACAGAGCTTTGTACATTTGTCTGCTTATTGACTTAAGATATATTCCTACACGTGGAATTACTAAGTAAAAGCACGTGTATGTTTTGTCAGCTGTGGGTCGTCTACTGTAACGAGCCACAACCTCTACCGGAGAGCAGGAACTCCCTGGAACATCACAATCTGTTCTGAGGCATTACACATCTATTGTTGCTGATAACTGAAGTGCTGTTTGGAAAGACTGAGATTTGTTGCTGCTGATGAGGCTTTACGTTCCTTTGGTTTGGTTTTGAGTAAACTAGATACTTAGTAAAGGAGGTATTCAATCATATCTCAGCAACTGCACTCCTCAGGGCATTCACCTATGCTTTTCTTTTTTCTTTGGCCACACCATGAGGCTTGTGGGATCTTAGTTCCTTGACCAGGGATCGAACCCGTGCACCCTGCAGGGAAGTGCAGAGTCCTAACCACTGGATCCCCAGGGAAGTCCCTCGCCTATGCTTTTCTGAGTAGGAAAGAAAGGGCTGGATGACAACCTGCAGCTGCAGTCAGCGGAGTGGTTATTGTTAATGTATCATTTTTAGTTATAGATTTGCAAAACAGTCCAAATTTTAATTGCTTGCAATAATCATTTTTGACCCTGACAAAATCTGGGCATGCCTAGGGAAGCGTGTTGTTAACATCCTAGGTCATGGGAGCCATGGTGGAGAAAAGATGGTGAGTTGCTGGTGTATAATCCTGGTGTCCTCCTAGGCCAGTGCTTATACATAATCCTTCTGATAGGTATCTTAATGAGCGAAGGGAGAATATAATACTGATACAACCATTGCCAGCTAGGAAGATAAAGTAATTGCACTATTTTTCAAACCAAACTTACTCTTTTTTGTTTTAATAAGAAAAGTATGTAGCTATACCTGGATATCCAGGGCTACCTGGCTCACCCTTTGGACCAGGTAGGCCAAACTGACTTGCAGGTTCCCCTTTGTATCCTGTAAGTGATAAAATGCACATAACATTATTTAAGAGAGTTTATTTTGTTCATACAAGTGACTTAATAACTTTCATGATACTTCCCTTTATAGTCTATCCTCAATATTCCAAGAGAGGATTTTTGAAACAATGCTTTTTTTTTTCCTTACATAAGAACAAATAGAAACATAGATGCAAGCTGTGATTTAAACACACACACACACACACACTATTTTATAGTTCAAAACGGTCATAAGAAACTATAGATCTTAATAAGTTTAAATTTTTAAATTTTCTAAAATAATTTCAAATTTAGGGATCTATTTAAGAAATTACTTGGCATTTAGTATCCTTATATTGTTTTTTAGAAACAGAAAGCAGAAACTGTCACTGTTTCAGCTGCTGCAATCACATTTCAAGCTCTCTTCAAGGAAGCTCAACTTGGTGTCCTTGTAAAAAACCGAAATCACAAGTCATCTTACTGATGACTTCACAAGAGATGGCACTTTGGAGGCCATTGTAGGCAGTTGTAGGCCATTGTAGGCAGTGACCCCTACAGTCCCACAGAGCTGTTCCACACTGCTGCTGCATCCTTCCAGACACAAGGACTTACATTATAGCTGGGAGCCAATTACAAATGGAGGACTCAAAATGGTATGGTAGGGAAGGGCAAGAAATTGATGGGATTACAAGAGAAGAGAACTAATTAGGCATGTTTTAAAGCACCTACACACGAACACCCCTTTTAAGGGGTCCCACCCACACCTATGGTAGGTTCTCTTCCACCTGACCCTACTCATAATTGTGGTTAATTGTTTGAAGGGTATGAATCTGGTCCATCCCAGGTCAGCCAGTCTTTCCTTTAGGAATTGTAATAAAACGTAAGAACTTGAGGCCCTTGCCTATTGAGGCAGAAATCAAAAGCATTTTCACGATGTCCTAATATAGAGCATGATCAAGTGCAATCCAAGCACATCCAGAAAGGATACTGAATAGAGAGTGATAAAGCCAATTGGTAGGCAGGTAAGTAAAAAACAGACCACAGAGAAAAGTCTCAAGAGAAAAATCCATGGATTTCCCAAGGGCTAGGTTCCTTCAGACTATGGTCCTGCAGAACTGTCTTATCTGTGGGCTCCACGAGACAGCTTTTACTCCAAGTACCTTCATTGCATTTTGTTTCCTTGCAACCATGGCCAAATACAAGTAGGAAGGAAACAAGAAGAAATAGGTTTGTTCTTTGAGAGAGGCAAAGGGTCTATAATAAATGGATAGATGAGTAGAAGAGGACTGAGTTCTGAACACTGACTGAAGCTATAAAATGTCAAAATAAAATACGCAAACTTCCCTATTTGTAACTATTTCTAAAGAGAAGATCTAAGTTATTCTTTCTGAATAAATACATGTTCACAGTTCACTTTTTCTTACAGCAATTATCATGTTATTTATGGAGTGTCTCTCAAAGCGTAAAGCATGTTTCACTGGTAGTAAGGGAGAAGATTTTTAGGTGGTTCACTAATTACTGTTTCTGATTTTAAAGTTATTTATTTTAATCTGTATTAAAATAAAATATAACTGTACCACAAGCCTGTGAATTCACAGATAGTGAGATTAAGGCTAAGGTTAAAAAGGTGAATCATTTTAAAGTAGATTTAAAGAAAAATATTAACCCAATGGTACACAAAAATAGTAAAAAATATTAAAGCTTTTGTGTAAACGCTGCAATTTAAGATACCCTGGATTTGTTTGTTTTGTTTGTCTGGATAAAGGGTTAACGAAACCTCTCTTTCTCTGAGGACATTTTTTCCCTTGGGTTAACTTCCTGTTCCTATTTCTCTGGAAACCTGATAAAGGCAGAATGTAAGTTGTGTTACAAGGCAATACTGTCTTTGGCCCAAATTAAACTAAGGCCTGTGAGGCCAAATCCAGCCTGCAGCCTGTTGCAAAGAAAGTTTTATTGGAACACAGCTACAGCCCTTTGTTTGCATACTGTCTACGGCTGCTTTCATGCTGTGTGTGCTTTCATGCACAGCTGTTATAGCAGAGACCACACAGCTGAAGATATTTATGATCTGGCCCTTTGAGAAAAACACATTTGCTGACCCTTGGCTTATGGTAAAAATAACTCAACTGTAGATTATGTGTGGCCCAGGAATTCTTAACTGAACTATTAGCACTTGGTGGGAAGTCATGGCTTTGGCCTTCTCTGTGTACCGTGACTCTTGTAACTGGGTCGCCAAAAGCTGTACCTATGGAGTCCTTAGAAGAGATACTGGCTCCTGTGGGGCACGGGGCCATGGACCACCAATGCAAATCTGTCTCCTGGCACCTGAGCTGTCATTTATAGAGCTGCAGTCACTAGGACAGCTGAGAGTACTCCCACCAAGGAGGAAATTATGCTATGCCTGCAAGCATGCTGTTTTCTATATGGTACCCTTAGATCTGAATGACAAATATAGATGATTTAGGTCTTGTTTTGACTACCTTGTAGAGTCTAAAAAGAACTCTTTGAATGTTGCAGTTTGTTTGATCTACTTTACTTTTCATGCCAGAGGTACCTGCTCACAATGCTACAAATACCCAGGACTATGAGCTTGATGGATGGTTGCTGTATCTCCAAACCATACCTTTAGGTCCTCTTGTACCATCGATTCCTGAAAGTCCAGGGGGCCCTGGAGAACCTGGCTCACCCTGATAGTTTAATGAAACAGAAATAAGATTGTAATTGAATTGTAATTCAAATACAAATGACACATGCTTGACATGATCCAGTTATAATTTTCTAGAACTAACTTGGTTTTTATAATTTGCAGTGGTAAAGAAAATTGGAAATGCATTGCAAGCATACTACTACATGCATCTAGGTTTTAAAAGTTGACGAAACTCTTCCAGAATTAGTGATACCAACAGGGGGCATCCAAATCCCAATACTTGATTGCAAAAGAGTAATTGCATCACATCAGTTGAACTTTAAGTTTTGAATGAACAAATTGATACGAAATAAACTGTTATAATTTATACCCAAAACCTGAAAAATCTATTTTATTCCAAAAGATGGGTAGCAAAGTATATTATACATTTTCCAGAAATTATGATGTAGGCTACTGCATTTGTACTTCCTGGGTTCTCAAGGGGTATTTTGCTTATGATTGTAAAGATAAAGTATATTTACAGCAAAATCTATGATGTCTGCAATTGGATAGGAAAGCTTAGTAACCAGAATTTGGGTCATTTTTCAGATGACTCTTTGTGCTGGTAAACCAACAGTCCTCAGGCAAGTCTCTATGGAGCTGTTTAAACAAGGCTGGGGGTAGAATGTGGAGTAAGTGACTTGATCATTTATGTCACCGGAACCAGGCATAAGCACTGGCCAGAATTACAGTTACATCATGGCCTTCTAGAAGTTTCCATTCTTCCCTTGACCAGCTCCTTACATTCTAAAAGCCAGTGAAGGGCTGTGATGTACACTGGCAAAGTAAGATGACTTACGGGCATCCCAAGGCAGAAAGGTTTTATTATTTCTTTCCTTCCAAAACAGCAGTTGCTTACCTGGTCACCTGGAAATCCCGGAAAGCCAATGAGCCCTCTCAGCCCTGGTGAGCCTGGAGGGCCTGGGGGTCCAGGAAGGCCTGGCTGCCCTTTCCTCCCGGGCTCCCCTCTGTGAAATCCAGGTGGTCCACAGCTTCCTGGCTCTCCTTTCTTCCCTTGTATCCCAGGATGGCCTTTATCACCTGATGGGGTTAGAAGTGTTACAGACCTCTTGGAGGAAATCTCTTGAACTTTAAGGAATAGTTAAACTATCGTGACAGGCGATAGTTAGGCTGTGGGTCTTGGTCCTACTTATAGGAGACAAAGCCATCTCCCAGGAACTGGGAGTCCTAATTAATTCCTGCCCTAAGCTGCATCACAACGGGTTTCTGGCTTCCGCGACCTCACTGTAAAAGGAGCTGCCCAGGGCTTCCCTGGTGGCGCAGTGGTTGAGAGTCCGCCTGCCGATGCAGGGGACACGGGTTCGTGCCCCGGTCTGGGAGGATCCCGTGTGCCGCGGAGCGGCTGGGCCCGTGAGCCATGGCCGCTGAGCCTGCGCGTCCGGAGCCTGTGCTCCGCAACGGGAGAGGCCACAACAGTGAGAGGCCTGCGTACCGCAAAAAAAAAAAAAAAAAAAAAGGGAGCTGCCCATGAAGGACCTAAAGGCTACCCGGGGGGGAGTGAGCAGCATCACTTGCTTTATTTTGTTTTGGTTTTTTTGCGGTACGCGGGCCTCTCCCTGTTGTGGCCTCTCCCTTTGCGGAGCACAGGCTCCGGATGCGCAGGCTCAGTGGCCATGGCTCACGGGCCCAGCCACTCCGCGGCATGTGGGATCCTCCCGGACCAGGGCACGAACCCGCGTCCCCTGCATCGGCAGGCGGACTCTCAACCACTGCGTCACCAGGGAAGCCCTCTTGCTTTATTTTAACATGTTCATTTTACAAATGAGGAAGGACTTAACCAGAGGACTTAAAACATTTGTTCCCTAACTCGTTAAGGAGAGGGTCAACAAAAGAACCCAGGTCCCATTCAAATTAAGTCTAAACTGGGAAAAGAAAACACAAATGTGGTTGTCAAAATCCTTGCTCTGGGGTGTTTTTGAGGACCAGCAGCACAGGCAGCGAGGGGCTTGTTAGAAAGTCAGAGGCAGACCGGCCCCAGACCTGCTGATTGAGCATCTGCGTTTTAACAAGGGCCCCAAGGGATGCACACTGAAGGTTGAATAGCACCCACTGAAATGATTTGGAGAGTCATTGTGCTACTCATTTTAAGATCAGCCAGCAAAACCAGGAATACTTTAAACCTGGTACCAGTATTTCATGTATCTGTCTGGACTGATTCAAGTTTGGAATATCCAAATCTATAAACACATATGAACTACAGCTAAGTTCTAGCATGGAAAGAAAAGTACCATGAGGTTCTTTAGTGTATGTTTTTATTTTTATCTAAAGAATGACCTTTCCTAATCTCCGAATTACCGTTTTTTTGGGAAAGTTGTCTAATATGCATGCTTGTTTGAGTGACCTGTAAAGAAGTCAACTTATTTGATATGGTTAAAAAAACATAAGCATTTACCTTCTTCTCCTGGGAATCCACCATCTCCAGGAGGTCCAGGTTCCCCGGTTTCCCCCTTTTTCAAAATAACATCCATTTCTCCTTCATATCCTGGGGGTCCTCTTGCTCCTTTAGATATCAATTTTATAAGAGCAAAACAAAAGGAAGCACCACACACGTGATTATTCTGTTACAGCTCCTCACGCCCAGTTTGCAAATCCCCAGTTAACCTGCCAAACTGTATGTATGTTCATAGATTGCACAGTATCAACATTGTTGATTGACTTCCGAAAGGAAGGGCCATGCCTTTTACATTCCTTTCCCAACTTGTCCAGCAAAGGGGACTGGTGTACACTGAGGGCTCAGTGAATGTTTGCTAAATTCAACCAAACTCGTCTCAGAGTCTTCAGTAAAAAGAGACAGGCTTGAAAAGTTCCAGGTCTAAAATACATCTGTGTTACATATATAAAATGGAATATTACTCAGCCATTAAAAAGAATGAAATAACGCCATTTTGCAGCAATATGGATGGACCTAGAGATCATACAAAGCAAGGTTAAGTCAGAAAGAGAAAGAAAAATACCATATGATAATCACTTATATGTGGATTCTAAAATACAAGACAAATGAACGTATCTATGAAATAGAAACAGACTCACAAACAGAGAGAACAGACCTGCAGTTGCCAAGGGGAAAGAGTAGTGGGGGAGGGAAGGACTGGGAGGTTGGGATTAGCAGATGCAAACTGATGTATATAGAATGGATAAACAGCGGGGTCCTACCATATAGCACAGGGAACTATATTCAATATCCTGTGATAAAGCATAATGGAAAAGAATATGAAAAAGAATGTGTGTATAACTGAGTCACTTTTGCTGTAGAGCAGAAATGAACACAACATTATAAATCAACTATACTTCAATAAAATTTTTTAAAACTACATCTCTTTATCCTGTAAATTTTGAATTGTCCATCTCATATTTTCCAGTTCCTTATCTTCCCCTTCCTAACCAGCCTCCAATATTTTCCTTACATTAAAAGAACAGACACTTAACTTGGTTCTCCACATAGAGAATTCTAAGAGGTAGGGAGGATATACAATATTTCTCCTGATTTCTGCAAACACTATCCAGTTGTAGATGTGGGCTGGAGTGGGCTCATCTCAGCTTGATGAGAGCCACTTAGTAACAAGTCAAGAATTTTGTAAACTAGTTGTTAAACCATCGGTAGTTTTAAATCAGTCATGTTGAGCGTATTTATGGTGGGAGTATTTACACCCTGGCAATCAGCAAACTGTAGTGTAGTAATCAGGGCATTTTTTAAAAACTTTATTTTAGAGAGCCAGCTTACCAGAACATCACTGGCATTAACCCAATTTTAAATATTTTTAGTGGGATAATTATATAGAAGCACAATAGCACAGCAAACATCACTTATCTAAGCTAACGGAGAATGACTCTGATTCCTCGATTCTATATAAATAATTTACAGGCTAGTAAAACAAAAACTAATAGTAGAATCAATCAACTAAAAGTAATTTGAATTAAATATGAGGCTATTTTCCCAAAGGGCTTTAAAGACAAAAACCTTGTTTCTAGAAATTGTCAAGCATTCATTCTTAACACTAGAAATGAAATCTTACCTTCACTCACCACAGCCTCATGGCTAAGAGATCAAAGTAAATATTTAACAGGGATGGGCACAGAACATTGACACCAGTGGTCTTGAAACTTTTTTTAAAAATAGTAATGGAAACTTTTCTTTAAATGAAGCTTGGGAGAGATGCAATTCGTGGCCCAGATGAAAGCGGACTCATTTAGTTCAGCGGTCAGCAGACTACAGCCCACAGGCCAAATCCCACCTGCTGCCAGTTTTTATACAATCCATGAGCTGTGAATGGCTTTCACACGTTTAAATCATTGGGGGAGGGGACTCAAAATAAGAATAATACTTTATGACATGTGGAATTAAGTGAAGTTCAAGTTTCAGTGCCCATAAATAAAATTTTCCCAGAACACAGCTATGTTTGTTTGTCTACGTGTTGTCTCAGGCTGCTTTTGTGCTACAAATGCTGAGTTGTGTAATTTCGACAGAGACCATATGGCCTTAACAAAAAAACTGTTTTTTTCATTTAAAAAAATTGAAGGAGGGTTTGGGGACCAGGAGTCCTGCCTGCACCCCCTTCCCAAAAGGTGAGAAGGTTTTCTGAAACCCAAAAGCTCTAAGTCAAAGCCCTTGTTAATTTTTTTCTATTAATAGAGCAATTCATTTGCCATAGTTATATGGGATAAGATTGTGAGGAAAGGAAAATACATTTTGTTTAAAATCCTAAAACAAACACCATAGATTCAAAAGGCAGCAGAATCCAAGCTGCAGGATAGTTCCATTTTATTTTTTCAGGGATCATACTTACAGGTTCTGGTCAAACACTAAAAACAATCTATGCTGCATCACTGTGCCATTAGCTGCGTTTACCTTTGTCACCTTTCACTCCTCGGTCTCCCAGGGAGCCGGGCCAACCCTGTTCTCCGTGTTCTCCCTTTCTGCCAGGGTGTCCGTCCGGGCCAGGTTTTCCTCTCTCTCCCGGAAAACCCAGGAAGCCGGGTAGCCCCTGGGGTCCTGAGGAGTAACATGAATTTTTAGGGAAAAGTTTTATAGGCTAGTACGGTTCCTAGATCTGTGTTCCTTGCCGTCCACGTGGAGACGCGAACTCCCCCTAACTCTGAGCTTGTGCTGAAGGGAACAGTCACTACCAGCCTCTCGCCTGTTAAGAGACAATCTGTCCCATCCAAGCCTCAGTTTTCCCCCCCACAGATCTGAACTGCAGGCCTTTATGCTTCTGAGTCCAGATCCCACAAAGCTTTAAGAGAACTGGGCTTCCCTGGTGGCGCAGTGGTTGAGAGTCCGCCTGCCAATGCAGGGAACACGGGTTCGAGCCCTGGTCCGCGAGGATCCCACATGCTGCGGAGCGGCTGGGCCCGTGTGCCACAGCTGCTGAGCCTGCGCTCTGGAGCCTGTGCTCCGCAGTGGGAAGCCACCACAATGAGAAGCCTGCACACCACAATGAAGGGCAGTCCCCACTCTCCGCAACTAGGGAGGGCCCGCATGCAGCAACGGGGACCCAATGCAGCCAAAAATGAATAAATAAAATAAATAAATTTTAAAAAGAAAGAAGCAGAAGTTCAAAGATGTTGGTCTGGGCCTTGGCACACAGGTAGTGCCTAAAAAAAAAAAAAATAGAGAACTGGGTATTGGGGAGGGAGGGAGGGAGGGAGGGAGGGTGGGGGGAGGGAGGGGGGTAAGGAGGGAAGGTGGAGGGAGGGCCCCATCCAAAGTGGAAGCACATCAGCCCTGACCTCCCCCCTCCATCAGTACCACCCAGTCCTCCGGGCAGAAGTGTGTGTAGGTTCTGTGGACCTAACCCCTCCCCCCAACACTCCTGTTTACCTAAACCAGAACACTCTGCCCCTGGAAATCACAATACAGAAGACAAGAAGAAGGGAGAAGTCACACAGGAAAGGACCAAGTCAGGCTAATATACCAGTAAACTCCACAGTATGGTCACCTGTAATTATCTTCACCTGGCAGTGGATTTCAGGTTTACAAAATGGCGGGGGGGGGGCGGAATAATGGAAAAGCAATACCCACCCTTTGGGCCTGGAAGACCAGGTAGCGCATCATCCCCACTGGGGCCTGGGACTCCCGGGGGCCCTGGGGGTCCATCTGCCCCTGGCCGTCCTGGGACTCCGGGGAGGCCCTTCATTCCAGCGGGCCCAGGAGGCCCCATGTCCCCTTGTTGTCCTTTCCAACCTGGGGCACCTGTGACAAACCGCAGTGACAACAGTGTAGGAAGACTGAGAACTGGCTTCACACACGGGCAGGAAAAAAATCCACAGCTTAAATTGTGTATCTGTGGCCAAGTAAACAATATTTATCAGCTAAAATCCCAGTAGCGACTCTCCATCAGTCTAAGTATATATTTTTCTGGCTGCTATAAAAAGAAAGGCAGATTACTTGAATAAATATTTCCCAGTTGAGATGCATTATAAAGTCTTTTAAAATGGAAAGTGGATAAGGGTAAAGAATTTATATTTACTTTTGGGTGGGGAGAGGGTGGGAACTAATAGGAGAAAACATTCCAGGTGCTTCTTAAAGCTACAGCCAAGTGAATTTTGGTCAAGCTGTTCACTTTGTAATGAGAGCATTATAGGAATCACCAACGTCATCTAGAATTACTGGTGATTAAAAACAAAGCTGTAGTGGCAGGGTTTGCTCCAATCTCGTTTTGATCCTTTGAGAGGGTGTATTCTTGCATGTGGATAAACACAGCAGAATTGAAATAACAGGTGACAATCTGGATGGTGAAATAAAGATCATATTGGAAACAGCCCCCCAGCACCTTGTATTGAGAGACACTTTCTCATGGGTCTCTTTGATGTCTTGCTGGGTATTCCAAGAACAGAGGGTCCTGACCCATCCTCACTCGGGCTATTTCTCAAGGTTGTGTTGGCAGCGAGCAGCCTGACAGATACAGTGTCTCCCTCAGTAAGAAAAGCAAGCTGTCTTGCAGATTAATGTATAGCTGTTGTATCTCAGGCTCAGAAACTGCAACCCACCATGTGTGCGGCATCCACTAGCCCCTCTTATATCACCCCAGAGACACTTGGGTGACACAAGGAAATGACACAAACCAACATGAAACTCCTGCTACTTGCAGTGCCATAAATAATCAAATCCTTTGTTTCTGACCCAAGAATCTTGCTTCTGCCAGCAGCCGTAAAAGAGCAACAGGTGAGCTTATTCCTCTGTAAGTAGGGTAAACCCCACACCTGTCACAGTTCTTGACACCTGCCGACACTTACCTGGACTTCCTGGAGCTCCAGGGAGCCCTGGTGGCCCTGGTCTCCCTGGAGCGCCTCTTTCACAGGAATGGCCGGGTGGACCTGGGATCCCTGGAAACCCAGCACTTCCCTCTCTCCCTTTGGGACCTTTGAGACCCGGGAATCCGGGCATGCCAGCTGGCCCTGAAATGATACAGTTCATCTGTGACACTGAGGGCATAACACTACATAGACGGCCTACAGTGGTATTCATGTATATCAATACTGGAGGTAAACATTTTGATCCCGGCTCTGGGCTCCAATGAGTTAAGCCTCTGAATGGATTTTCTTATCATAGATGATAGTGAGCTCCAAGTGCACGGTAAAACCATGCATTGCTAAGAGAATTACTTGATAAGGTTATGTAGACAATGTAGAAGTTGCTTATGCAAATTAAAAATCCATGCAGTTCTTCCTGATTTCCATTAGCCTCTAACATTGCGGCAGGCTGTACCCCAAACCACCACAATGCTTGCACGCCCAGTTTGTACTGTCTGAATTTGCATTCTGTAAACGATTTCATCATTCCAACTCTCAAAATTTGTATTTGTTGGAAAGATAGCATCATGATCTTCAGGGGGAAAAAAGTCTTCCATAATTCTACACCCTAACCTAAAAATCTATTTTATTGTTTAATGTTTTCATTGTATTTTGGTTCATATGTTTGCATTTTTAAAATAGTAATCCCAGTGCACTTTCATTTGTTGGGTTATTTCATATTGCATGTTAATATGCAAATGTTTTCCATTTTATTGTAATCTTTGCAAATATAATTTTAATTGTTAATAGCTGAATAGTATTCCTTTGAGTGTGGTGTGTGAGTATGTGTATGTACGTATTACTTAGCTCTCTTTACTGTTTTCAATTGTTCCTCTACTGTGAATAATACTGCAACAGTATTTTCGTACTAACCATCTCCTGTTGAATTCTTCCCTTAAATACATTTCACAAGTGAGATAGTGGGATTACTGGGACAAAATTATTTTCATTGACTCACATAATGTATTATCTTGTTACGTTCCAATTAAATGGGTTTTTGTATATGAAAGCTTCTGACTTACAAACTATTGGATAAGCTCTCTGAGGACCAAGAATGTGGCTTATTTCCCCGCCTTCCATTTTCCCTGTACTATTGTACTATCATGGGTACCTAATAAACACTGGCCCATCCATCATTAGAAAAGAACCAGAACACTGTTTGTAAAAGTCTGATCTGGGGTCCACTTTTCGTCACCATCCCCCAGGGGTTGAAATTCAGACTGGACTGCTGGGCTCCACCCAGTTCTGATGTCATGAATCACAATTTCCTAGATTGGGGCCCAGAAGACGGTGATGTTAATGACCCCCAACTCTACCCCTGTTTTTTGGGGGGCGTGGTATTTTTAAGTACATGAAAATCTGAAAACCTCTGCTGGGGATCCTGAAGAATCCATAACGATTTCAGAAAAGGATGTGACTCAGTGCCAGGGCCATCTCCCCATCTTAAGTTTCACTGCCCTGCCTGCTACCCCTGCTGGAATGAAAGTCCCTCTATCCTTTCACCTGTCCAAAGAACACAGCGTCTGCCAGGACTCAGCTCGTGCCTAGCTCTCCCCCAGAGCTTTCCTTTGAATGCCAGCCCACCCTGCTTTGCCCCACGGAGCTGCTCTTCTCTGACAGCCTGTCCTGCCCTCCTTCAGCCTGGCAATGGCAGTGGGCTGATCTCCCTGCCCCTCGGAGCTAACATACTGTCCTGGAGTCCAAAGCAGGCAGATGTCCGGTAGCTGCTGAATCAAACTGAACAGACTGAGCCACGGTGAGCTGGGTGTGAAAACCACCAATAAAATGCAAAGGCAACACTGCGGATGCAGGTTATTAGAAATGTAACCAATGCCCATGTATGAAGGAAGATGCTTGACTGAAAATTTTAAGTTCTAGATTTTTAAGGCAAGATAGTCTAGACACTCTTCAGGGACCTGTTTCAGAACTGAGCGGGCTTTATGGACCACAGGAAGAGCACAGCCCTCATACCTGCAGCCCCCGGTCGTCCAGGATCACCTCTGAGTCCTTTTGACCCTGGTACTCCTAAAAGACCCCTCTTTCCTGGGGGTCCTGGGTAGCCAATAGCAGAGTCTCCCAGAGGTCCCTTCTGACCATTCACTCCAGGTGAACCTGGAGAGCCTGGGGGCCCGACAGGGGAGGACCCCTTTTCACCTCCAAAACCTGGATCTCCCATATCACCATGAAAACCTATTGAACAAAAAATTGTTTAAATTGTTACATGTACAGATATAGAACCAACACACATATAAGACTACTACTTTGATAAAAACACATTGTTTTAAGATACAGGGATACTTACTAAAATTAGGAGTAACTTAAGAGGCAATATTGTTTTTTCTCACCTTTTGTCAGAAAATGAATTGTAACTCCGTGTTTCCTATAAGCCAATGACGTTTCCCTAATTGCTTTCACTTACCAGCAAAGAGTCTGTCTAGACTGAGCAGTTCCTACAACATAACATAATAGTCTATAACTCATGCTCCAGGTTTAAGGAGCCCTGAGACATCACAAAAGTATCATAACCTAGAAGTTATCGAAACATAGCTAAGAGCTTACTATATCAAGAAAAACCATTCTCCCACCATCTAGGGATCCCTGGGCCATTTGCTGACTAAGATCATGAGACATTCCTAAATGAAAAGCCCTTATTTACCAGGTGGACCAGGTATTTCTGAGATTCCTGGTTTGCCACGTTGACCCTTTTCCCCATCCAGACACCTCAACCCAGGAGCTCCCCGACGACCTGGAAATCCCTTTGGACCTAAACAAAAACAACAAAACACAGATACAATAAAATCAAATGAGGACAAAATAAGATGATTTTTAAAATAAAATCTATGTTAATTCTTTCTTAGGGTATTTCTACTTTATGGAAGTATAGGTGGTGCCTAGCCTGGTTTTTATAAGTCTTGTGCTCCAAATAAGCTTTTCATAGAGATTGAGTTAAGGTACTTTCTCAGAAGCCATACTGCAAAGAATTCTTTCTGAAAGCCTTTGGGACGTACACCACCATTCAGATGAATCTTTTGATACCTTCCCATGCTGAGTCTCAAACACAAATATGTGAGGATACCCTTCCTTGTAAGAGGACAGAGGTGGTGGCCAGTGTGTGGCTTGATGAGAAAGCACCAGAATAAAGACCAAGTCTATTTCCCTGCATCTTACTGCATTTGCCCTTAAATGAAGTACAGGCAAAAAGCACCTGCAAGTGCTTCCCTGGTGGCGCAGTGGTTGAGAGTCCGCCTGTCGATGCAGGGGACGCGGGTTCGTGCCCCGGTCCGGGGAGATCCCACATGCTGCGGAGCAGCTGGGCCCGTGAGCCATGGCCGCTGCGCCTGTGCTCCGCAACGAGAGAGGCCGCAGCAGTGAGAGGCCCGTGTACCGCAAAATAAATAAATAAATAAATAACGAGCTCATTTGGGCTTCCCAGGTGGCACAGTGGTTGAGAGTCCACCTGCCAATGCAGGGGACACGGGTTCGTGCCCGGTCGGGGAGGATCTCACATGCCGCGGAGCAGCGGGGCCCGTGAGCCATGGCCACTGAGCCTGCGAGTCCGGAGCCTGTGCTCCGCAACGGGAGAGGCCCACGTACCGGGAAAAAAAAAAAAAAAAAGCACCTGCAAAACGAATTGAGATTTTTTTTAAAACCTTCTGTGTTTTCCTACAAGGAGTTCTCTAAGCAAAAATAACTTATAAATCATGAACTTCAAAGGAGATGCAACTGCTAGCTGAAACTTTGCGTGTTCACTTCCCTTGAGGCTGAAGCTGCTGGAAGCGACCACGCGTGCTTTTTATCCATCCACGACGAGGTACCAGCAAATGTGAAGATGAACGTACAATCAGTCAACCAACCATTCTTCACTCCACTGATACAGAATTATATTTCCACACCCTTGCCACTGCCTTGTGGTGGGTGGCCCGTATTTCCCACACTTTGACCCGGGGCTTGGCCATGTGACTTGCTTTGGCCAATAGGATAGTAACACCATGAAGTAATGAGAGGTGTGAACAGTGCAAGTGAAGCTGGGCCCCACCCTCTGGTATTTCTGCAACCACAGGAGCAGAGCACACCCTGGCCTCACAGTGAGATGCCCGTTGCAGACCTGACCTGACCCAGGACCAGGCACGAAGCCGATAGACACCATCTTAGATCAGCTGAACGACAGACTCATAGAGAGAAACTAAATATTATTTGTTAAAGCCCACTGCAATTTGGAGGCTGTTACACTACACCATCGTGAAAGCCAGTGGTTATAGAGGGCAATAGAGAGCCATTCATCATTCAATGCTTAAACACTTTTTGTATTGATAGTTACGTAGAACAAGAAAGGTGACCTTTAGTGGCCATGCCAGTACTTAACAGGTCAATTTAAGTGAACTCTAAATAAATAAAAAAGAATTAGACAAAATCCCTTACATAGATCTAGGGTTTAATTCAGCTATAAATATGTGACTGAGTCAAGTGCAGTGGTTGTATGAAAGTGTAATCAGGGGTGCAGATGCGTGGGCACTTTTCAGAATGTTTCTGGTCAGATATTTGGGTCTCTTGGAAAGCAGAATAGAGTAAAACTTATAATCAGTAAGCAAGTAATCAATTTTCACTCTCGGGGCACAAGTAAAGAAAGAAGATATAGTTTTAAAATGCTCAAAAGGCGATCATTTTTGCTGATATGTGATCAAATCCAGGTAAATTTTGTTGCACAGAAATATTATTCAGAGTGGGTTTGGTGGACTGGCGACCCAAGAGGAATGGCTACAAATGGTGTTTCCCGTAGTCCCTCAAAACTTTATAATCAGGGTAGAAATATCCTAAATAGTTCCTGAGGATTTGCTATTGGTTTATCTGTCTTACCAGTTCTTTTAGTTGGGAATGTGTATGACAGTAACTTCTCCTTGATCGTACCTGGAGGTCCATCAAAACCTGGCGGGCCTGGCCTCCCAGGGTAGGTTACGTTACAAGGAACTGTATCACCTGGAATGAAAAAAAAAAGATTGGCGTTCACATAATTGATGGTCCAATGCAACGTGAATCTCAATGACAACTCGATCAAGATACTTCTTCATAAGGTATATGTGGAATTCAAAGGAAAAGAAGACTCTCGAGTCTCATTAGGTCACTTGAACTACGTTTATTTTGAATTTCTAGAAGATCTGTCCTGAAATCTGAACTTCAACTGTCAGACAGTAATAGAAGGGGAATAAGAAAAATATTGATTCCAAGAAATATCACTTTAATAACCTACAAAAAATAATGGATGTATAGACCCATGGATGTCTACTACAATGGAATCAGAAGCTTTGATAAATCATGAAGTAGCAGCAAGTATCCAACACTGAGTTCCCAAGATTTGACTCCTAGCTTGGATGTGGGGGAATTGCGCAAATGAAGAGACTGGGAGAGATACTAATAACAGCTTCTGTTTACTGAGGGCCTGCCATGGGTCAGGTGCTTCAAATATATTGTCTCTGGGGGCTTCCCTGGTGGCCCAGTGGTTGGGAATCCATCTGCCAATGCAGGGCACGCAGGCCTGAGCCCTGGTCGGGGAAGATCCCACATGTGGTGGAGTAACTAAGCCCATGTGCCACAACTACTGAGCCTGTGCTCTGGAGCCTGCGAGCCACAACTACTGAGCTCATGTGCCACAACTAAACGCCTAAAACCCGTGCTCTGCAACAAGAGAAGCTACCGCAATGAGAAGCCCGTGCACCGCAACGAAGAGTAGCTCCCACTCACTGCAACTAGAGAAAGCCCGTGTGCAGCAATGAAGACAAAACGCAGCCAAAAATAAAATAAATAAATTTATTAAAAATATATATATATATACTGGCTCTTGTTTTTCTAATGACTTTGCAATGTGGTTTTGTCATCCTTCATTTCACTTGGTAAAGAAAATAAAATTTCAAAGTGGTGCTCTGAGTTTTCTTCTCCTTTAAAATGGAATGTTTCCCTTTTATAACAGAAATTTCATCTCATAATGTATTACACCATAAGCTCTTAAATAAAAAATGTACCATATGAATAAAAATAATGTTATATTTTGATGGTTCCAGACCATGATCTTAAACCATATCAAATTCCAAGGTATTCGTCTTTCTATGTTGTCAAAGCAAGAACCAAGCGTATTATTATATTATAAAATTTCACAAGTACCTACGTACCTCAAGTCATATGCACATATTACAAAAGAGAAGAATCTTAAATCAATCTTTTTCCAAACTTTTAAAAAGTTTTCAGCTATAAAACTACAAGTCACTTTATTGTTTGAAATCCAAATAACTGTCAAATATATTTAAAATCCCTCCTTTTTTTCTCCCTAGAAGGCCTACAAATGGGTTTTCATGGACAATGCTGTATTTTTAAAATGAAATATTAGTGGTTTTATTCAAATAAAATGCATAATCTCAAAAGATAGTAAAAAAGGAGAGATTTTGAATATATACATGTATGTAATTTTAAGTCAGATTGTCCACATTGATACTGAGAAATGAATGAAAGGCAATTTGCCAAACCAATAAAACAGCAAAGACATCTTAGCATTTTAAAGATTTGTTTTAAGTATTGATTGTGCTGTAATGCTTTTATTTGTTTGACAACATTCAAGGTTTGAACAGTGAATTGTGGGAATTTTATTTTAGAGGTTCTACCCTAACTGTAATAACTTTGCCCAGAAGAGAAGCTTACTTTAGCATCCATGATTTCACTTGACATTCTGCCACAAAAACATTCAAAATTACCTTTCTGACCCTTCAAGCCATCAGGGCCCCTCTTGCCTGGGCAGCCTGGAGCTCCTGGTTGCCCTCTCTCTCCTGGTGGACCAGGAAATCCCAGTCCCGGAGGCCCCCTAGGTCCTGCTCTGCCCGGGGGGCCTGGTGGTCCAGGAGGCCCTTTATCACCTGGGGCTGCATCTTCATGATCTCCCTGAGAACATTTGCATCAAGAGTCAATCACCAACCTCTGAAAGGCCATGAACTCAAAGCAGTCATTGTCACTGTAGGCTACAAAAATGCATGCAGAAAGCCAGTTAATTCTAGAAGTTACTTAATAGCAAATGCAATTTTAAATGATTAACTAAGATTCTTCTTAATGTTTTACATACATATCTACAGACATATATATGCTCTTGATGTGTGCTTTATGATTCAAAAACAGAAAATTATATGTGTTACGTCTTAAATACAGAATAAGAAATTTTATTTAGAACCACTCTGTGACAGCAAATACAATAAAATATAGAAATGCATACATTAAGGGAAGTAGTGGGCTTACAAACTAAATAAATTCTTATCTATTAGAAACGTTTTTTCTGCATTATTGTAAGACACAGGGAGGGACTTTGTCGCCCTCCACCTCTGTGGGCCAAGGGCTGACAAATCCTTTCTCCTCCTGCATAAGAATGTGACCTTTGGTTAAGGGTCTAGTTCTGCTCTTCAGGAATCTGCATAAAAATGGATGTCAACTGCGCTACTAGACCACATTGCTTATGGTAAAATTAATCCCTGGCTGCAAAACTTGCATGTGGTCTGGAAGAACTATAAAGACCTGTGTGGAGCCTTTGTCAGGGCTTCCTTAAGAGGTGGCTCCTGTAACTGGCAAGTTCCTTGTGGGGTCCCCGCAAGCTAGCCCTGTGGTGGAGATAACACTCCTGTGGAGAAGGAGGCTTTCAAGTCCAGGCTGCTCACACTTCTGCATATGAGAATCTCATTGCCTTCACCCCAACTGAACGAAAAGCTGCAAGGACTCCTGTGTAGGAGGAACGCCTGACACTGCCCTGCAGGCAAGCTGAGGGTCACGCCTTCTAGCCTTCTGAGCGGCCTGGTCCCAAATGTGGTCTATGAGTCTGAATTGTTTCAGACTCAGTCTGAAACTCTAGAGAGATTCCCCCGTCCCTAGCGGGTGGTATAGAAATTCCTCTCCCCATCTGATCTGTAAATACACTTCGGTTTTTCACAGTTAGGTTAGTACATGATGACACTTATCACTCAGTGACGTTGGTTTCTAAATACAGCAGTCCCCTGCTTATTCACGGTTTCACTTTCCAAGGTTTCAGTGAGGCACGGTCTGAAAATATTAAATGGAAAATTCCAGACATAAACAACTCACAAGTTTTAAACTGCGCTCCGTTCTGAGGAGCATGATGAAGCCGTCCTGCTCCATCTCACTAGGGACGCGAATCAACCCTTTCTCCAGCATATCCTTCAGTCGGTCACTTAGCAGCGTCTGGTTATCAGATTGCCTGCAGTGGTATCGCAGTGCTTGTGTGCAAGTCACCCTTATTTTACTTAATAACAGCCCCAGAGCACAAGGGACGCTGATAATTCAGATATGCCCAAGAGAAGTTGTAAAGCGCTTCCTCTAAGTGAAAAGGTGCACGTTCTCAATTTAATAAGGAAAGAAAGAAGAATCGTATGCTGAGGTTGCTAAGATCTAAGGTAAGAATGACTTTTATATCCATGAGATTGTGAAGAAGGAAAATGAAATTTGTGCTAGTTTTGCTGCCACACCGCAACCTGCAGAAGTCGTGGCACAGTGCTTGCTAAGTGCTTAGTTAAGATGGAAAGGCATTAAATTTGTACAAGATATTTTGAGAGAGAGAGACACTACATTCACATAAATTGTATTACAGTATATTGTTATAATTGTTTTATTTTATTATTAGTTGTTAATCTCTCACAGGGCCTAATTTATAAATTAAACTTTATCATAGGTATGTATCATAGGTATGTATGGGGTCGGGTACTATCCACGGTTTCAGGCATCCACTTGGGGTCTTGCACCATGTCCCCTGTGGATGAGGGGGGACCACTGTAGTTTCTTAATTGGAAGAATGAATGAAACAGGGATTACCAAATCTAAATCAGAGAAGATTATTTATATATTCAATATCCGCTGAAAGACCAGAAAGCTATAAATACCATCTAACCCAACTTCCAAACTTCCGTCTCTTATTCACATGTATTTTATCAGATAGGAGTCCTATAAAATCAGAACATGGTCCTTCCTTTTTACAACACTCTCAATGGCAGGCTGCATGATCTGGTGGAAACAGCATGTACTGGAAATAAGAAAGACTGGGTTTGCCCTCCTGCTTAGCCTACTTGAGAGATTGTTGACCTTGAGTAACGTACCCTAAGCCTCCATCTCCTTACTGTAAACTCTCAAAGATAATTGTTCCTCAGAAGACAACAGTTACGAGTAAAACATCTAGCTCAGTTTGTGTGGCATTGCAAGCATTCAGAACTACTTCATGTGCCAAGATATTTTAAGTTCCTGCTTATGTCTCACAGTCTTTTCTTATGAACTTCATCAGCTACACGTGGACTCCACCCAAAACATGTCTGAAAAATGCAGAATTATCATTTATCAGTGGGACCTTCCATCAGCCAATATGTCTATCCAGTGGATCTGCACTAGTTCATCCTTTCTTGCTTGCCACTTCCCCTCATGTGCTTCTTCATCAGAGAACAGAACTGAAGGTAATTATCAGGACCTGTGTGCTATCCTCCACGCTACAGAGTCAACTGAACAGACCTGAAACCAGTGCGGGCTCTGTAGAGACAAGGGCCCCAGAAGGAAATAAGCACCACGAGAATAATATAAAGACTAGGGAGAGAAACTCTTGCTATGATGAACTTCACTCGGGATTTCAGACCATCTGCAATAAGCCATACCTTTTGTAACAGCCCTCTTTTTGTGGCAGGGAATCAAAGGTGACTGATTTACAGCACGTTGACACGTTACTGTTCAGCTTTTTTAAACTGAGAAGGGGAAAACAGATGCTTTGTGACCATGTAAGAGAGTGAAACTATAGCAGGAGAAGAATTATACACACCAGCGGTCCTGGGTCCCCTTTTTCTCCAGCATATCCATCTCGACCGTGTTGTCCCTGCTGCCCTGGAAATCCTGGGGGCCCATCAGGACCTCTTTCTCCTTTATGCCCTGGTAACAAAGGCCGAAAGAGTCAAGCCCTTCTCAGCAATGGAATAAGTAGAAGGAAACAAAGGACTAAAGATAAAGGCAATGACCATGACCCTGGGCTGGCAGAGGTTCCTCTGAGCGTCTCAGTTGACTAAAGTCACACGAAGACCATCATGCAAAAGTCAAAGGGGAGACTGACAATTGCCAAACCCATTGAATCTCTTATTTGGGAAATGTTTCTTTTCCTGTTCTGACAAGGAGGTTGTGTGTGGAGGTGCCAATCCCTACAGCATCTTCCTCTGCTTGTGTGACACCAAACACGGTATGCCATCCCCTGGCCATAGTGAGTGGGGGAATGGTCCATGGTTGGGCCCATGCCCCAGGCTAATCCAGTCCTTCCTGGACCTTTTTTATTCTAACTGGGGCAGAAAGAGGTAGAGTTTTCTTTCACCTCTGACTGTAAGAACTTGGAGCTACCTGGGGGCATGTACCCATAGCCCAGAGAAAACCAGACAGGGCGAAAATGCAGATGGTGCAAAGAAAGATGCAAGATGCCGAGACAGCCTTCTCATGCAGTCGTCCCGGTGCAAACCATACACCTAACCTTTCAAATTTTGTTTAAGTCAATAAATTACTTCTCTAAAAACACTACTTCAAGCTGGGTTTTTGTCGCTTACAACCAAAATATTCTTGATTAATACAGGATACTAGAATGCAGTGAATAAATGCTAGGCAAACCAAAGGAGGTCTTGTTTCAAACCCAATTCACAACAACGAGGATTTGAGCACAGGATTTAGGCTCAACATTCACACGACCCTGAAGGGCAGGGAGTATTTTTTTTAAGCAAGCGCAACAGTCCCAAATCTTATTATAGAATTCATCTGCAGTCACAGGAGAAATTAATGCAAGAGAACGGTTCATACATCATTCAGAAAATGGCAGGGAGCTGATTGATTATGCCCACCTTTCACTCTTGATACAACCAGGTCACCTTTTTCTCCTTTGCTGCCAGGTGGTCCTGAGGTACCAGGTTTTCCCTTGGTAAAAAACACGAGGAAAAAATCAGTTTAACTGTGATGGGTCAAAAGTTATTTGTATACATCTAACCTCTCTCTTCTTTCCTTCTAAATCACCTGTTCGAGATTCTAGTTTGGTACTGTTGGTGTCATTCTCTTCCCCACCTTCCAAGGGGGGTCCTGCCTTACAAAACTGAGGTTCTTGAACTGCATGTGAAAGCTGGTGGAATCTGAGTAACCAGCGTGCCTGAGTCAGCAGAAATGTGTCACTGTCAGCTTCTTGGTTTTGGTAATGTACTGCGGTTCTGTAAGATATTCACTGGGGGAAGCCAGGTGAAGTGTACATGGGACCTCTGCGTATGATTGTGCAACGCCTTGTGAGTCATAACATAAAAATTTATCTCAAAATAATTTACAATTAAAAAAGTTAACTATCTTGAGTGTTGTCATGTAGAATTGGGAGGAAAGGAGGGGAGAGGTTAACCACAGCAGCTGGCACTAGAGCAGAACACAGAGGTTTAGGAATGAATGTGATGAAAAACACTGTGATATTGTAGGACATTGATGAGCAAGAGAAGGAATCTTTCTGTAATCAATGTATTTCCTCTGTATGGCAAGTAAACAACTAATTTTGGCCAATGGGCTCATCGTCTTTTAACTTCAACACTGCCCTGAGCCTGGACTATTTCAGTCACAGTTTTGTGTTACATATTATTAAATAGTAAGACATATCAAAAATCTGTAATCCTACCTTTGGTATATGAGAATGACCAAGCATTACAGTAAATACAGTTATAGAAGCACTGTACCTAGCTTAAGGTCACTTATCTGGTGACCTCAATGATCAAGAAACATACACAAGAATTTGGAAGGAGGTAAAAATGACTGAGCAGACCACTTGCTTTGCTTACACAGATGCCACTTTGTCTTTTTTTCATACGATCTTAACAGCATGGTCAAGCAAGCTTAATTATCTTTTTAACTGGCCTCTATTAGTTCATGAGCAGTGAACTACAAAGTGGGGTAGAGATACAAGTAGAGAAAGGACAATGGCAGCATCAAACAGTAAGAGCAAAGAAAAAGCCTAAAATGTATACAACAGGTATCAAAACTAAAGTGGACAAAATGATTGGGAGCCATTTAATGTACAGAAAATACAGCTCCACACACTACTCAATACTCCCATTCAGAGCACCACCTAAATGAGCTCCAGAGACGGGCGCGAGCCGCGCCTAACAGCGCGGACACCAGAGACGGGCATGAGACGCTAAGGCTGCTGCTGCCGCCACCAAGAGGCCTGCGTGCAAGCACAGGTCACTCTCCACACCTCCCCTCCCGGGAGCCTGTGCAGCCCGCCACTGCCAGGGTCCCGGGATCCAGGTACAACTCCCCCGGGAGAACACACGGCGCGCCTCAGGCTGTGGCAACATCACACTGACCTCCGCCGCCGCAGGCTCGCCCCGCATTTCGTGCCCCTCCCTCTCCCCGGTCTGAGCGAGCAGAGCCCCCAGATCATCTGCTCCTTTAACCCCGTCCTGTCTGGGCGGGGAACAGACGCCAGAGGGCAACCTACACGCAGAGGAGGGGCGAAATCCAAAGCTGAACCCCAGGAGCTGTGCGAACAAAGAAGAGAAAGGGAAATCTCTCCCAGCAGCCTCAGGAGCAGCAGATTAAATCTCCAAATCATCTCTGGAATACCTGAATAGTCAACGAATCAACCCAAAATTGAAGTGGTGGACTTTGGGAGCAACTGTAGACTTGGGGTTTGTTTTCTGCATCTAATTTGTTTCCGGCTTTATGTTTATCTTACTTTAGTATTTAGAGCTTATTGTCATTGGTAGATTTGTTTATTGATTTGGTTGCTCTCTTCCTTTTTTTTATTAATATATATATACATATTTTTTTCCTTTCTCTCTTTTTCTGAGGGTGTAAGTGTATGCTTCTTTGTGTGATTTTGTCTGTATAGCTTTGCTTTTACCATTTGTCCTAGGGTTCTGTCTGTCCGTTTTTTTTTTAGTATAGTTTTGAGCGCTTGTTATCATTGGTGGATTTGTTTTTTAGTTTGGTTGCTCTCTTCTTTCTTTCTTTTTTTATTACCTTTTTATTTTTAATAAGTTTTATTATTTTAATAACTTTATTTATTTATTTTTTCTCACATTTCTTCTGAGCCGTGCGGCTGACAGGGTCTTGGTGCTCTGACCAGGTGTCAGGCTTGAGCCTCTGAGGTGGGAGAGCCAAGTTCAGGACACTGGTCCACCAGAGGCCTCCCAGCTCCACGTAATATCAAACAGCGAAAGCTCTCACAGAGATCTCCATCTCAACACTAAGACCCAACTCCACTGAGCAACCAGCAAGCTACAGTGCTGGACATCCTATGCCAAACAAATAGCAAGATAGGAACACAACCCCACCTATTAGCAGAGAGGTTGCCTAAAATCATAATAAGTTCACAGACACCCCAAAACACACCACCGAATGCGGTCCTGCCCACCAGAAGGACAAGATCCAGCCTCATCCACCAAAACACAGCCACCAGTCCCCTCCACCAGGAAGCCTACACAACCCACTGAACCAACCTTAGTCACTGGGGGCAGACACCAAAAACAACGGGAACTACAAACTTGCAGGCTGCACAAAGGAGACCCTAAACACTGTAAGTTAAGCAAAATGAGAAGACAGAGAAACATACAGCAGATGAAGGAGCAAGGTAAAAACGCACCAGACCAAACAAATGAAGAGGAAATAGGCAGTCTACCTGAAAAAGAATTCAGAGTAATGATAGCAAAGATATCCAAAGTCTTGGAAATAGAATGGAGAAAATACAAGAAACGTTTAACAAGGACACAGAAGAACCAAAGAGCAAACAAACAATGATGAACAACACAATAAATGAAATTAAAAATTCTCTAGAAGGAATCAATAGCAGAATAACTGAGGCAGAAGAACAGATAAGTGACCTGGAAGATAAAATAGTGGAAATAACTACTGCAGAGCAGAATAAAGAAAAAAGAATGAAAAGAATTGAGGGCAGTCACAGAGACCTCTGGGACAACATTAAACGCACCAACATTTGAATTATAGGGGTCCCAGAAGAAGAGAAAAAAAGGGACTGAGAAAATATTTGAAGAGATTACAGTTGAAAACTTCCCTAACATGGGAAAGGAAATAGTCAATCAAGTCCAGGAAGCACAGAGAGTCCATACAGGATAAATCCAAGGAGAAACATGTCAAGACACATATTAACCAAACTATCAAAAATTAAACACAAAGAAAAAATATTAAAAGCAGCAAGGGAAAAGCAACAAATAACATACAAGGGAATCCCCAAAAGGTTAACAGCTGATCTTTCAGCAGGAGCTCCGCAAGCCAGAAGGGAGTGTCAGGACATATTTAAAGTGATAAAAGGGAAAAACCTACAAACAAGATTACTCTACCCAGCACGGATCTCATTCAGATTGGATGGAGAAATTAAAACCTTTACAGACAAGCAAAAGCTAACAGAATTAGGCACCACCAAACCAGCTTTAAAACAAATGCTAAAGGAACTTCTCTAGGCAGGAAACACAAGAGAAGGAAAAGACCTACAATAACAAACCCAAAACAATTAAGGAACATACATATCGAAAATTACCTTAAATGTAAATGGATTAAATAAATGCTCCATCCAAAAGACATAGACTGGCTGAATGGATACAAAAACAAGACCTGTATATATGCTGTCTACAAGAGACCCACTTCAGACCTAGGGACACATACAGACTGAAAGTGAGGGGATGGAAAAAGATATTCCATGCAAATGGAAATCAAAAGATAGCTGGAGTAGCAATTCTCATATCAGAAAAAATAGACTTTAAAATAAAGACTATTACAAGAGACAAAGAAGGACACTAAATAATGATCAAGGGATCAATCCAAGAAGAAGATATAACAATTATAAATATTTATGCACCCAACATAGGAGCACCTTAATACCTAAGGCACATGCTAACAGCCATAAAAGGGGAAATCGACAGTAACACAGTCATAGTAGGGGACTTTAACACCCCACTTTCACCAATGGACAGATCATCCAAAATGAAAATAAATAAGGAAACACAAGCTTTAAATGATACATTAAACAAGATGGACTTAATTGATATTTATAGGACGTTCCATCCCAAAACAACAGAATACACTTTCTTCTCAAGTGCGCGTGGAACATTCTCCAGGATAGATCATATCTTGGGTAACAAATCAAGCCTTGGTAAATTTAAAAAATTGAAATCATATCAAGTATCATTTCCAACCACAACATTATGAGACTAGATATCAATTACAGGAAAAAATCTGTAAAAAAATACAAACACATGGAGCCTAAACAATACACTACTAAATAACCAAGAGATCACTGAAGAAATCAAAAAAGAAATTAAAAAATACCTAGAAACAAATGACAATGAAAACATGATGACCCAAAACCCATGGGATGCAGCAAAAGCAGTTCTAAGAGGGGAGTTTATAGCAATAGAATGTTACCTCAAGAAACAAGAAACACCTCAAATAAACAAATTAACCTTACACCTAAAGCAATTAGAGAAAGAAGAACAAAATATCCCCAAAGTAAGCAGAGGGAAAGAAATCATAAAGATCAGATCAGAAATAAATGAAAAAGAAATGAAGGAAACGACAGGAAAGATCAATAAAACTAAAAGCTGGTTCTTTGAGAAGGTAAAATTGATAAACCATTAGCCAGACTCATCAAGAGAAAAAGGGAGAAGACTCAAATCAATAGAATTAGAAATGAAAAAGGAGAAGTAACAACTGACACTGCAGAAATAAAAAAGATCATGAGAGATTACTACAAGCAACAATATGCCAATAAAATGGAGATAATCATGAGATATTACTACAAGCAACAATATGCCAATAAAATGGACAACCTGGAAGAAATGGAAAAATTCTTAGAAAAGCACAACCCTCCAAGACTGAACCAGGAAGAAACAGAAAATATAAACAGACCAATCACAAGCACTGAAATTGAAACTGTGATTACAAATCTTCCAACAAACAAAAGGCCAGGTCCAGATGGTGTCACAGGTGAATTCTATCAAACATTTAGAGAAGAGCTAACACCTATCCTTGTCAAACTCTTCCAAAATATAGCAGAGGGAGGAACACTCTCCAACTCATTCTACGAGGCCACCATCACCCTGATAAGAAGACCAGACAAAGATGTCACAAGAAAAGAAAACTACAGGCCAATATCACTGATGAACATAGATGCAAAAATCCTCAACAAAGTACTAGCAAACAGAATCCAACAGCACATTAAAAGGATCATACACCATGATCAAGTGGGGTTTATCCCAAGAATGAAAGGTTTCTTCAATATATGCAAATCAATCAATGTGATGCACCATATTAACAAATTGAAGAAAAGCCATATGATCATCTCAATAGATGCAGAAAAAACTTTTGCCAAAATTCAGCACCCATTTATGATAAAAACCTTCCAGAATATAGACATAGAGGGAACTTACCTCAACATAATAAAGGCCATATATGACAAACCCACAGCCACCATCTTTCTCAGTGGTGAAAAACTGAAACCATTTCCTCTAAGATCAGGAACGAGACAAGGTTACCCACTCTCATCACTATTATTCAACATAGTTTTGGAAGTTTTAGCCACAGAAATCAGAGAAGAAAAAGAAATAAAAGGAATCCAAATCAGAAAAGAAGAAGTAAAGTATCACTGTTTACAGATGACATGATACTATACATAATGATGCTACCAGAAAACTACTAGAGCTAATCAGTGAATTTGGTAAAGTAGTAGGATACAAAATTATACACAGAAATCTCTTGCACTCCTATACACTAATGATGAAAAATCTGAAAGAGAAATTAAGGAAACACTCCCATTTACCACTGCAACAAAAAGAATAAAATACCTAGGAATAAACCTACCTAAAAAGACAAAAGGCCTTTATGCAGAAAACTACAAGACAGTGATGAAAGAAATTAACGATGATACAAACAGATGGAGAGATATACCATGTTCTTGGACTGGATGAATCAACATTGTGAAAATGACTATACTGCCCAAAGCAATCTACAGATTCAATGCAACCCCTATCAAACTACCAATGGCATTTTTCACAGAACTAGAACAAAAATTTCACAATTTGTATGGAAACACAAAAGACCCCGAATAGCCAAAGCAATCTTGAGAAAGAAAAACGGAGCTGGAGGAATAAGGATCTCAGACATCAGACTATACTACAAAGCTACAGTAATCAAGACAGTATGATGCTGGCACAAAAACAGAAATATAGATCAATGGAACAGGATAGAAATTCCAGAGATAAACCCACACACATATGGTCACCCTATCTTTGATAAAGGAGGCAAGAATATACAATAGAGAAAAGACAGCCTCTTCAATAAGTGGTGCTGGGAAAACTGGACAGGTACATGTAAAAGAATGAAATTAGAACACTCCCTAACACTATGCATAAAAATAAACTCAAAATGGATTAAAGACCTAAATATAAGACAAGACACTATAAAACTCTTAGAGGAAAACATAAGCAGAACACTCTATAATAAATAAATAAATCACAGCAAGATCCTTTTAGCCCCACCTCCTAGAGAAATGGAAATAAAAACAAAAATAAACAAATGGGACCTAATGAAACTTAAAAGATTTTGCACAGCAAAGGAAACAATAAACAAGATGAAAAGACAACCCTCAGAATGGGAAAAAATATTTGCAAATGAAGCAACTGACAAAGGATTTATTTCCAAAATATACAAGCAGCTCATGCAGCTCACTATCAAAAAAACAAACAAACAATCTAAAAATGGGCAGAAGACCTAAATAGACATTTCTCCAAAGAAGATATACAGATTGCCAACAAACACATGAAAGGATGCTCAACATCACTAATCATTAGAGACATGCAAATCAAAACTACGATGAGGTATCACCTCACACCAGTCAGAATGGCCATCATCAAAAAATCTACAAACAATAAAATTCTGGAGAGGGTGTGGAGAAAAGGGAACCCTCTTGCACTGTTGGTGGGAATGTAAATTGATATAGCCAATATGGAGAACAGTATGGAGGTTCCTTAAAAAACTAAAAATAGAATTACCATATGACCCAGCAATCCCACTACTGGGCATACACCCAGAGAAAACCATAATTCAAAAAGAGTCATGTACCACAATGTTCACTGCAGTTCTATTTACCATAGCCAAGACATGGAAGCAATCTAAGTGTCCATAAACAGATGAATGGATGAAGAAGATGTGGCACATATATACGATGGAATATTACTCATCCATAAAAAGAAAGCAAATTGAGTTATTTGTAGTGAGGTGGATGGACCTAGAGTCTGTCATACAGAGTGAAGTAAGCCAGAAAGAGAAAAACAAATACCATATCCTAACACATATATATGGAATCTAAAAAAAAAAAAGTTTCTGAAGAACCTATGGGGAGGACAGGAATAAAGATGCAGTTGTAGAGAATGGACTTGAGGACATGGGGAGGGGGAAGGGTAAGCTGGGATGAAGTGAGCGAGTGGCATGGACATATATACATTACCAAATGTAAAATAGATAGCTAGTGGGAAGCAGTCACATAGCACAGGGAGATCAGCTCGGTGCTTTGTGTCCAGCTAGACGGGTGGGATAAGGAGGGTGGGAGGGAGATGCAAGAGGGAGGGGATATGGGGATATACGTATATGTATAGCTGATTCACTTTGTTATACAGCAGAAACTAACACACCATTGTAAAGCAATTATACTCCAATAAAGAAGTTAAAAAAAATACACAACAACAAAATCTCAGCAGCCACAAGAACTCCTCTCTGCCGGGCAAGTACTAGTTATTTTATACACAGTCTAGGTCAGGAACTTCAACCACAGATGCCCACTGGGGGGCCATGCTCTTCCGAAAAGCAGGCGAGAGGGCATGGTGGAGACTCGAGCCCCCAGACCTCCTCAGCTTCCGGCAGTGGTGGGGATCCAGTGATCTGTGCTAATGGGCTTCCAATTTCTCAAGGGCAGCCATAAACATATTAATAGTACAAAAGCAAACACTGTGAGGACAGAATGAAACACGCTGGAGGTTCAGATTTAGTCCATGGCAGTTTGTGACCTTTGGTTTGCACTGCGACTCCTCAGGGGCAGCGACCCTGGCCATCTGGTTCACTGGTGTGTACCTTGTAGCTCTCAGAATATACTGTTGAATTGAATTCTTACCAACAAACTTGTAGGACAGGTGTTGTTATATCCATCTTACAGGAACACCACAGAGCTCACCAATGTCAGAGTTGGGATTTGAAGCTTGGTCCATGTGCTCCTAAGCCCTGTGCCTTCCAATAGAGCATCGTGGTGGCAAACCCCCATCCTGGGAACTGCTCTCAGGCTAAGGCAATGAATACAAGGCTTTGGTCCAACCACAGAAAAAATTGCAAAGAACTTAAACCTACTTTTCTGTTTTCTACTTTCCCACAAATCTGTGGCTTCTGGAGCCAGGGACCAGCAGAGGAGAGAGATATACAGCGGATTGAGAACACCCAAGAATGCTTGTCTGTGGGTCCTTCAAGCTCCCTCTTTCTGTCCATCCCTCCCTCCCTCCTTTCCTTTCCTGTGCCCCATAGTATGAACTTGGTCCCTAACTGTGATCACAGTGAGATGAATTTAGTACAGAGAAGTCATATGGACAGAATCATACACAGAACAGAGACATCAGAAATACGGCCAGTTTAATGCAACATTGTAAATCAACTACACTTTAATTTAAAATAAATTTTTTTTTTTAAATTAAGAGGTAAGTCCTGGAGCAACTGAATTACATAAACCTCCGCCAGGATAACCCTGGCTGAACTAGTAATCCACACTCCAAGATGTTAGCTCTGAGAAGCGACTCAATGTGAAGGAAGAAAAATATTTTAGAGCCAGTAAAACCTTCATTATGAAGATTAGGTAACAACATAAAAAAATAACTATGGGGCTTCCCTGGTGGCGCAGTGGTTAAGAATCCGCCTGCCAATGCAGGGGACACAGGTTTGAGCCCTGGTCTGGGATGATCCCACATGCCGCAGAGCAACTAAGCCCGTGAGCCACAACTACTGAGCCTGCGCTCTAGAGCCCGTGAGCCACAACTACTGAGCCTGCGTGCTGCAACTACTGAAGCCCACGTGCTTAGAGCCCATGCTCCGCAACAAGAGATGCCACCGCAACGAGAAGCCCACGCGCCACAACGAGGAGTAGCCCCTGATCGCCACAACTAGAGAAGCCCCGTGCACAGCAACAAAGACCCAACGCAGCCAAAAATAAATTTAAAAAAGATTGTTTTAAAAAATTAAAAATTAAAAAATGACTATAAAAAGTTGAATTAAAGAAGCAGACAATAAAATGCAGCCTACTTAATATTGATAATTACAATTATGTTTATTCAACATATGCATATTAAGGACCTAACTTCTCGTTGAGTTGACAAGGTTGGTGCAGGAAGAGCTTAACCATCACCCTCACTTAAGGCTCTCAGACTGGAACCTTAGTTTCATGAGATTTCCTGGGGAAAATGGAAAAGAGTGCACAGGGGCTGATGGCTGGGCTCCTGGCCACCCCAGGATTAAGCCCCTGTAATAAGGGCTGTCTCCAGCCTCCAGGGGAGGGCCCCCAGGGGCACTGATTTTATTCTGAGGGACCACTCTGCCTCAGCCCGAGTCGCTTGGAATGGTCCCTTGGAATGGTCAGCAAATAGAAGTCACCGCAAGATCTCATGCATCCTCTGGCACGAAATATAACATAAACTCTGACAAAGCCAATATCTACAGCTCCACCCGATCTCTCACCTGGATCCCCCACTTGAATATCATCCCACAGCCTACTTGAGACCTCCGCCTGCTCGTCTAATCGGCACCCCAAACTTAAAATGTGCCCAACAGCACTGCTTCCTTTCCTGCCCCCCAGGCCTGCTCCTCACATTGTCTGCCCATCTTGGCCCCATCCTTTATTTCTCTGCTTTTCATATCCCACATCCAGCCTCACAGCCAGTCTGTTGGCTCTATGGTCAAAATATACCCAGAATCTGACCACTTCCCGTCACACCCAACAGTAATAGGTACACCTGTCCGCCATCATATTTCACCAGGATTACTGCAGCAATAGCCCAGCTAAATCTCCCTACTTCTTCCCTTGTCTCTTCTGGTCTGTTCTTAACAAAGCTACCTGAGTGATCCAATTAAAACTATTGTCAGACTCCTCTCTCCTTAAAACTCTCCGCTGGCTGTTCTATGTCATCCAGAGTACAAGCTCGAAGCCAACCCACCTGCAATGCTCTATGCTCTCCAACCCCTCCTAACCTCCAGCCATTTGACCTCAGGTCTGCTCTTTCCCTCACTCTCTCCACGCAAGCCACACCAGATGGTGATGGCCTTTATTGCCATCGGCCATACTCTATATTCACCCGTCTATCTGTTATATGGTGTATGTCCTCCCAACAGAGTAGAGGCCCCCAGAAGGCAGAGATAGTGTTCTGGTTCCTGCTGTATCCCCAGCACCTGGAATAGTACCTGGAACATAGTAGGTGCTCAATAAATATTAGTTGACTGAACAAATGAATGAATGAATGAATGAAAGGATAGAGATGATTTTTTGTCATGAATATACTTATAGATTCAAAACATACAATATATATATCACTATAAATTGGAGAGAGGTACAAGTGAATTCTATCTCTACCAGTCTCTTTTAACTAGAAAGATTGGTACTGGAGAGAGTTACTCACTGGTGGCCCTGGAGATCCTCTGGCACCAGGAAGGCCTGGGTAACCTTTTTCTCCAAGTCGCCCAGGGAGTCCCAAGTCTCCTTTACTCCCTTGCCTCCCAGGAAGTCCTGGAGGGCCGGGTGGGCCTGAGGGACCAGGCTGGCAGGCACAGAGCCCTGTGCTTCCTAGACAGAGGATAAAAGGCAGCTTTGTCAAATTTCCTGAACGAAATCCCAATAAAGTCTTTACTATACAAAACCAATAGTGCGAATAAGAACAAAAAGGGTCTGATGTGCACAATTCTTATCACAGATAACTGATAACATGTGATGTGGAGAGCACAGGGCATGACCTGGAGGTAGCTATGGTCTATGTGGGTGGACATATCATTTCCAGACAAATGGGGTGTTCTGTCTTAATAAACGCAAACTGACAAAATCTAGGGGAAAAGCCGATGTCTGATTCTATGGAAGAAACTTTGAAAATAAGAAAGTTTCGTATTTTTAAAAGTTTAGAAGTCTCTTATTTGGTTCCTACTAAAAAAAACAAAGTCTCTTAATTTGGTTCCTGATGAAACAACAACAACAACAACAAAATTGGTTAGAGCATAAACTCTGGGCATTTAAAGAATCCAAATAATATGTTAAGAGGGATTATTGATTGTATTGCATGTTACAGCTAATAATTCCCTATAGTGCGTTTTCTAATCATCAGGACCTTTAGTTTAAAAAAATGCCTTTAGGACAGTCAAACTCCTCAGCTCTCATACCCACCTGACTCCGTTGGTCAAAAAGGCACCAAACAATTTAAGGTGTAGAAACATAGAGCTATAGGTATTTGGTGAGTCTGGGAAAGATGGGACCCACAGAGAGAAACCAAAATTAAAGATCAATACTGTCCTATCTCTGCTTTTTTCAAGGAATTGAGAGGATCCTGTGGAAAAAGTCATCACTTTGAGGCAAATTTCATGGCAGGTAAGTGTCTCCTTTATGCTGTAAGATATAGATTTGACTTTTCGGTAAGTTCTAATCACATCACAAGCACACAGTGAGTTAAGTACTCACAGGGGTAACTAAGGTGAGTGGAGAATCTAAATGAAATCCACATTGTACATTTCATAATGCCTCCCAATCCTCCATATGTTGTTTTCTAGAAATTCTACTTTGATGCATACTTGCCTTTTTCTCCTTTTGAGCCTCTTCTTCCTGGTGGACCCACTTTGCCTTTTATTCCTTGTGGCCCAGGAGGCCCAGCACTACAATATACAACTTTCCAGCGGGAAAGGGGGCGGGCAGAGAGAATCACACAATTTTTGTGAACATCTGATATAGAACATCTGATATAGATCTGATATAGAACAAGTAGAGCTTGGTGTGTTCTCATTCACACCATCCCCTCAACACCATTCTTTCTTCCATTCCTTTCTTATGATTCTTTCTCTCTGCTATAAGAATATGTATACAAATAGACCATACAATTGTCACAGCAAGCTTCTGCTACCATAACCATTGATAACACTATCCCTAATCTCAGCCCTAATTTAATGGGTTGCAAAGCAAAGTAGTAGATAATAAAACAAACAAATATACCAAAACAAAACAAAAAAACAAAAAACTAAAAGTAAGTATATGGCAAATATATTTTGCCCCTTAATTATCAATAATTACCTAATAAAGAAAGCAGAAAGCAGGGTTTGTAAAAGCAAAAATTCAGAGACATCTGATTAAAAATGTTAGATAAAATGCAAACAGTAAGTTCCTTGTCTCCCCAAATACCAGTAAGATAACAGACAGTAAAAGAATATTATAAAAAGGTATAATCTTTCAAGACAAAGAAAAAGAGAAACAAAAGCAAAAAAAAAAAAAAAAAAGTAAAAAGATTTAGCAGACCTTAAAAAGCTGAAATCCAAGCAGGCTGTGGGGAAAGCGGAAACAGAACACAGTTTACCTAGGAAATCTCTTCCAAAGTTCAAGAATTGGTACCTCTGAAGTAGAATGACAGTGAGACCCCAAACAGGATGATTGGTCAAAGAAGCAGCTAAATAGTAGCAGCGAAAACTGCAGCAGCAAAAACTGCAGCAGGAAAAAACAAACGCCCTCAAAACTGGAGGAAACAGACAATGAAGTAAGAAGGAATCTTTAAAATAAACTATATAGTTTAGAAAGCAGACAAGGGAAGGCATTTCATTCCCAAAACAGAAACAGGCTGCTGCAAAAAGAAACATTAAAAGGGAAAAACAACAGAGAGAGAGAGAGAGAGAGAGAGAGAGAGAGAGAACAACAACAACAAAATCCTCAGAAATTAAAAAAAAATGGTTATGAAAGCAGAAATTTAAAAATTCAGGAGCAGACTTGGAAGATGGAGTTGAGGAAGTCTACCAGAAAGTGTTGCAGAAAAATAAAAAGGTGAAGAATAATAGAGTGGAGATTTGAAAAACAGACATGTAGGATTGATTCTCTAACAGACAAATATATTGAGTCCAGAAATAGAAAACAGAGGGGAAAAAAAGAAGGACAAAGTATCTTCAAAGAAATACTTCAAGGGCTTCCTTGGTGGCACAGTGGTTAAGAATCTGCCTGCCAATGCAGGGGACACGGGTTCGAGCCCTGGTCTGGGAAGATCCCACATGCTGTGGAGCAACTAAGCCTGTGAGCCACAACTACTGAGCCTGAGCTCTAGAGCCCACGAGCCACAACTACTGAGCCTGCGAGCCACGACTACTGAGCCCGTGTGCCACAACTACTGAAGCCCACGTGCCTAGAGCCCGTGATCCAAAACAAGAGAAGCCACCTCAATGAGAAGCCCACGCACTGCATTGAAGAGTAGCCCCCGCTTGCTGCAACTAGAGAAAGTCCGCATGCAACAACGAAGACCCAATGCAGCCAAAAATAAATAAATAAAATAAATACATTAAAAAAAAAAAAAGAAATACTTCAAGAAATTTTTCCAGAAATGAAGAATTTGTGTTAAATTGCTCCTAGTGCCTGCAAATGTACCCACACTGAGGTAAATCACAGTGAAATTTAAGGACATTGAAAACAAAGGAGAATTCCTATAAGCTTTCAATAAGAAAAGGGATTTTAAGCAAAGAATCAAGTATCTAAAGGTTACTGGACTTCTCAGTAACGACACTAAAAAGCAATGGAAAATGCCTTCAAAAACCTGGAGGAAAAATTATTCCAATCTAGAATTTTATATTCAACCAAACTATCAATCAAATTCCACAGTAGAATAAAGGTATTTCAAACAGTGAAGACACCCCAAATATACATATTCTCTCACAAAGTATAATGAGTAAATCATTAGAAGAAATATATGAGTTGTGGAAACAAAGGGACCCAGAGAGACAGAGAGTCAGAGAGACAGAGACAGACAGAGAATTCCTAGGATAATGGTGAAGGAAGATCTCCAGGCAGTGTCGCAGCATCAGCTTTTAAAATTGCAACCTGACCTAATTTAAACAGGTCAAAAAGTTCCAGATGAGATTTATTCAAAGAGACAATACTAGTAATGAGTTAAAATGTATGATTAAGAGATGTATACAATTCCGGACGGTTTGAGGTTGAATTAGCAATAAGTATATTGAAAACCAAGCAAACACACAAAGATATGACAATTATTACCAAACTGTTATGCTAGGAAAGTAGTATCATATATTATTATATGGCTAAACTGGTGAATAGCATTTATATAACCCTTCCGTGTAAACACTGCATATTTATTTAACTAAAATTATGACGCTAACTATATTGATAGGTTGTAGGAGTGAAAAATGGCACGTGTGGTGGGTGGGGCAAGAGGTGAATTCACCCGCTACAGAGGAAAGTCAATAGATAATGCGCAAACTGAAAAATTAAGAAATAGCAACACAAGTATGTTGAATGGCAATATAGAGGCAAATCCCAAGAGATCCAGCTAATTGTGGGGAAAATATTGCCCCTGGGGAGGAGAGAATAGGAGAAGGGGTTGCCTGGGACGGCAGGTTTTTCACAAAAGGCTTTGTAGAGCTGTTTGACTCAAGCCAGGTCCATACGTAACTCTATAAAAATGACAACTACATTTAAAAAGTAAAATTGTGTTAATTTACAACATTCTATCAGCATACTTAAATTCCCATCCAAATATTTTCACATAATTTAAGAGATGTGGCAGTCCAACATCAGTTTACTTTTTTGTATTTTTAATACAACTAACTTGGCTTATGAAATATTAGATAACGTTTTTAAAATTTGGAAAGTCATGGTTTCTGAATGATACTGCAAATATCAAATGCAACATAAATGCTAGTGAATGTGAATGAAGAGCACTTTACCATCTGATCCTGGAGGTCCCGGCAACCCTGGCACTCCAGGCAACCCAGGTGGTCCCTGGTCGCCTGGTTTCCCTGGAGCAGAATCAGCTCTCCCAGGAATACCAGCTGCCCCTGGAAATCCTGGATGACCAGGAAACCCTCGTGGCCCAGGGGGTCCCATCATGCCTCCAAGAGAAATCAAGAATGAAAACCACACATACTCTCAGATAACATTTTTCTGTAGAAGAAATCAAAATCAGTACATTCTTCGTAGGCTGTGGAATTTTTTTAAGGAAAAAAAATGTAGCTAAAAAATAACTGAGTATCCCAGCCATCAGAATGCCTCACCTCCTTTGAAACAAGCACACAAGTAGTAATAAAGGTTTAGGGAATCAGATTTTCTTACCTTTTTGTCTATTCTTTAGGATTATTGGAAAAGAAATATATATTATTTAATTAAAATTAGTTTTAAAAATATCAAAAAACTTTGATAACTTGATAAAAAATAACCTGAATAAACACATTAGCACATATAGTGAATTAAAATATGGACTCACAGAAAGACAAATACTGTATGATATCACTTACATGTGGAATTTTAAAGATACAACAACTAGTGAAAATAACAAAAAAGAAGCACATTCACAGATATAGAGAACAAACAAGTGGTTACTAGTGGGGAGAAGGGGGAGGGGCAAAATAAGGGTAGGAGATTAAGAGGTACAAACTATTACATATGAAATAAGCTATAAGGACCTACTGTAAAACGAGCGGAGTATAGCCAATATTTTATAATAACTATAAACGGAGCATAACCTTTAAAAATTGTGAATCACTATATTGTACATCTGTAACACATAATACTGTACATCAACTAAAGTTCAATAAAAAATTTAAAAAATTAGAAGAAATTAAATAAGATAATACATTAAATCATGTAGATAGGTACCTGGTATATAATTTTAAGCTGTTTGTTTTTATAATTATCATTGACTAGCAGAATTTAATGAGAAAACTGGTGTTGCCATTTAGATACTAAAATGTAATATTTGGATATGATTGAGATATGCTTACATGGAGACAGTCTTCTAATCTTTTACCCCAAAATTAATTAGCACAGCCAAAAAAAAATGGGACTCACAAAATTATCTATGTAGATGTAAAATACTATAACCACTTAGGTTTGTGGAAAAGCAAAGGGGTGCTAGATTTGAACCTGGCCTCTCCCTCTCCAGCCACAGGTACTTAAGTAGGTTATTTAACTTATTTAATCCTCTATAGCTTCCTCAGAGGCTTGTAATGAAGATTAAATAAAATAATCCACATAAGGAGCTTACTGCAATATCTGGCATGTTCTCAGTGAACGACTGGATGCTCAGTGTGTTTAGAGCAGGTCAAAGTAATGCAGCAGCAGCTAAATCCTGCTTCCCCTTGACATGCTACTTCCCCCTCGCTGGTGGCTTTGGCTTAAAGACAGCCGGAAGCCTTGGTGTGAGAGCGATCATTACTCTGAGCTGCTTCTTCCTAAGCATGCCTGGTTCCAGGACCTCTCTGTGGAAGACTGACGTTATCAAAGATGGCGCCAGGGTAGCTCTAGTCCCTCACGCTCTTGTAGAACCTTGATGCTCCCCTAGCAAGAGGTGGAATGTTCCCCGTCCCTTCAATGTACCAGCCTTTTGTGGTTGTTTGGACTAATGAAGTATGGCGGGAGTGACACGATATGGTTTCCAAGGCCAGATTATTAAAGAAGATTCAGCTTCTTCCTTGTGAGCAAAATGCTTGGACTGGAGTCCTGAGGCACCACAGAAGCAATATCACTGCTCGGAAGCCACCATGCTGTAAGGAAGCCTAAATTAAGTACAGAGTCACACAGAGAGACTTGAGACTATATGAGAAATGAAGGAGAGAGATGCCTGGCCATTCCTCATGTTTCAGTTCCAGACACGATGGCTGCAACCAGATGAAAATCCCTGCTCCATAATCGCTCAGCTTAGCCCTTCCTGAATTCTTGAACCACAGAAAGAGTGAAGGGGAATATACTGAACGTTGTTGTCTTAAACCACTAGGTTTTGGGTTATCTGTTCAGCAACAGACAATTGAAACCCTGTCCGTCATCAGTAATGTAGCATGCAAGTTAAGTTGATGGCTTTCGTTATTGGGTGCATACGTGCTGGGGCTTTACGTGTATTATCAAACATTATCTTTACTCCTTCAACAACCTTGAAAAGTTCATACCTTATAGATAAGGCACAGAAAATTTAGGCCAAATATGAATACTAATAATCGTAGCTAACACAGTGAGTCTTTACTATATCCCCAGTTGTATTCTAAGAACTGTATACATATTATTTCTTTCAACTGTAACAAGAACTCCGTTTCGCAGACAGGAAAACTCAGGCACAGAGAAGTTTAATAAATGCCCAAGATCACACAGTTTGTAAGTACTAGAACCTGGAATGATTTTAGTCCATTGTGTAAACACATAACTATTTCACTATACTATACTGATTGGGAAGGTTGGGATTCAATCACAGGGGTCTGACTCCAAAACCCAACTCATCTCATGGTAAGTACTATAGATGACTATAAAATAAAATATGTATAATAAAGGCTACATACAATGGTATGTTTAAAACAAAATGAACATGTACTCCTGTGGACTTGGCTACCATCTTGTCTTCATAACAGTCCTAAGACCTGACTCGGAATCTCCACAATCAGTCACTGGATGGTCCCAGATGCTGCCTGCTATCTCGTCCCAGTACCAGGGAGAATGCTCAACCAGCTTCCAAAAGGCAGAATGGGTTACAGTGTATGGCATATCGCAGCCTCGACCACCAACTGATAGGACATGAAATCAATTCAGTTGTGGCCAGCATTAAAAACTTTTTTTTTTCAAAAGAAAAGAATGGAATAGAAAATAGAGTGTATCAGATACCCCAGAGATATTATTTTGTGAAATCTGTGTTCCAACCGTATGTATGTATGTATGCATATATGTGTGTAATGTAATGTAAATGCTATACAATATAAAATTATTTCTTACTATAGGTTGAAGTCAAAATATGGATTCTTTTAAAAAAGATTTTTGGAATTAAGAAGCTTCCTGTTATACTTGGTTTGGAATCTGCTAGAGACAGGTGTTACTTACTCCCACTGGGTTTTGATTTCAATCTGCTGGAGGTGGTATTTTATTATAAACAAGCCCGAAAGGAGAAATGTAAGAGCGGGGTCTAGTGCCTCCCGACCAACAGAGTATTCTGTATGATTTATATAGTTCTGGGTCAATTAAGCCATGGCTGCGATATCGAAAGAGTAAATGAACTAAACAAAGCTTTATTTACTGCCTTTGTGGTCATCAGATCCTACAAAGTGAAAGCTAGCTTTGTGAAACATTAAACAAGAACTTTGTAGTTCACAGTTGAATATCTCAAGAAACTTCTAACTCCTCAGGAACTGTAACATGAAACAGACCGGATAAAATTACATTTATACCAGACTTTTCTCCCCACACGTTTAATCAGTATTCCTGGGTTCACAGAATGCAAATATTCCCTAAACTTCCATTCTTAATCTCACTGGGAATATTAGCTAAGACAGCACTTGAAGGAGTTCAAAGTCCGTGTGTCAACAGGATTATTTCTCAGGCCTTTCATCAAATACTACCATGAGCCACAGGGGTTTTTTTGTGGGCGAGAGGGCTGTTGTTTTCTGTTTATTTTTTAACTAAGTCCGAATCAAAATTTTATTTTTTAATTTGCAATTTTGTATTTCCACATTTCATGCAGAAGATTTAAGCTGGGGCCTAGGTGGATGAACTAAATTTTAACAAGTAGATGTCCATAGAGAGAGCCTTCCAAGAAAGTGGGAAAGACCTAAAGACACACTCTAACCCTAGCAGCAGTTTCCACATCTTAACTGCATCTGGTAGTCTTGTGGGAAGCTTGTTTTACATACATATTTCTTATCACACCCCTGAGATAGTGATTGAATATTTCTGAGGTGCAGTCCAGGAGCCTGGATTTCTTCCAATTAAATGATTAATTGGTTTGAGCTCTGTGCTTCTTAATCCTGGCTGTGCATTAGAATTAAGCAGGGGTTGGGGGTGGGTGGTGGGTACTTCCCTGGCGATCCAGTGGTTAGGACTCCATGCTTCCAATGCAGGGGGCATGGGTTCGATCCCTGGTCAGGGAAATAAGATCCCACATGCTGCGCAGTGCGGCCAAAAATAAAAAAGTATGGGGACCCTTTTATAATAGTAGATGCCTTGGTCCATCCATCCCTCAGAGAGTCCAACATTCCTGATCTGGGGTACGCACAGCCATCAGTATTTCTGAAACAATGCTAAGGTGATTTTAATATCAGCTAGAGTGGAGAGGCCCTGGTGTGGAAGAGGATGCAGCAAACCTGGCATGTAAAAGCCATACCTGCACAGACTTCGCCTGGTCTACCAGGGGGACCAGGGGGACCAGGTGGTCCAACAGCCCCCGTTTCTCCATAGCGGCCAGGGTGCCCTGGATCCCCTGGAGGCCCTGCCAAAGATAATGGCATAATGTATATAGTAAACATATATATACATTTAAAGGCTCACGCGCAATCACTTTTCGTGAGCCTTGTTAAAGTACAACAGGAGATTGTTTTGCAATTTCTCATCACGTTTAAAGTGCAATATCTTAGACCCTCCGCTGCAGACACATGAAGTAGTGCGGAATTTGTCATCGATCTAGGCTGCTTTCTTCCTGGAGGCAGCATCTTGGCAGGTCTTAGTCAAATGGCTTCACACATTTCTAGCGATTAAAAAACCTACTTTCTGAAAGGTAACATAATAAAAATCCCAGCATGAAGTTCACCCACTAAAATAAAATTTGGTGTCTTATGGCTGATTGAGACAGACCAAGATGCACATCTCTACTTGCACTAATATAATTATACATTCATGTTAAAAGTGCGTATATGCAGCCTGCTGAGTGTGTAAACTACAGAAGGGCTAAGCCAAACCCTTCTTTTGGGACCATGCAAATCCCATTTCAGCATAATCCATAGAGAAAAAAAATGGAACACAAACCTTTGAGTGGAAGAGCTGGAGTTGCCAAAACCCCTGGTGGTCCTGGGTGCCCGCGGTCTCCAGGATCTCCCTGAAATCATTCATTCATTCACTTTTCTTAGAAATATTAATCTTTTTCTCATGTTTCCTGGCACTAAGTAAATATTAGCAACACCAAGTGGGCATTCATATAGGAAACAAAGCCTGTAGGCTGACTAGAGAAATAAATAGCTCATGGTGGTCTAAGAGGAACAAAAGTATGAGATCTCCCACCTACAAGCAGAAGTTAACAGCCAACTGGGAAAGTTCTCCCCCCGCCAAAAAAAAATTCGAACTCCAAAAATGCTTCCATGTGCATCAACTAGATACCTCTGAAGCCATGAAGTTTCTCGGATCTATTATGAGCATTAATGTCTAACTTGCACTCCAGAACAAACAGTTTATTTGCCTACAGGGTCTGAACCTACATTTTATTTTAGCAGCAGATATTGTCCCCCTTAATTGTGTCACTTAATGCCACCATGGCTTGTCCTGCACAAGTGCTGAAGGTGAGGTCACATAAAAAGGAAAGAAAAAATGCAGTGGTGTTCAAAGCAAAGGACTCTCCACGGTTCCCTGTTTTTAATCATGATACTGTATAATCCCTAGGGAATTTTTGAATCTCTCATTATTATTCACCTTCAAAAGGATCACTGCTCAAATGTAAAATGTAATCATTACCACATGCATTAAAATAAAATAAGCAAAATGAACTCAGTTTTGAATGATTCTTTGAAATATTTAAAAAAATAAATCAGATAACCTAAGGGATATAGGATGTTATCAGACTGTACTCAAATAGGCTCACTTTTTTACCTTTGGACCAAGAAATCCAAACGGCCCAGGATCTCCAAACACTCCTGGTTCCCCCTACAAATAACCAAAAACATGCCTTTTTTTATTTTTATTTTTTTAAGCATATATATTTATTTTTATGCACATATTTACCTACAAAATTTATAGGAAATAAAACAATGCATAATATATACAGTGTTGTTTTCATGAGGATCAAACAATGAAGGTAATTGCAGAACATCAGGGATGAAACACGCCTTTTTTAAAAAATGTGATTGGGTGACAAATTATCTCATTCTCATTTAATCTGAATGACCCATGCTCACCGAGATTCTGTACAGCATCTTAACACTGCTTTGGGGTTGCATCCGACAGTATTGCTTTAGTTTTTGTACCCGCAGTGAAATCATGTAACTTATAAAATAAATGTGTTCCCTTTCTCATTACTGTGTGTGAGTCTACAGGCCCTGGTACAACTTTTGAATGACACTGAATTGCATTTACTAATGAATATGTATTTATCCTCTCTATAATCGTGTTCATTTACCTTTAATCCTGGAAAACCTGGAGAGCCATAGAAGCCAGGGTCCCCCTAATAAATTCACAAGAATCAACACAAGCAGAATTAAAACAAAATCCATAAACCAGTTCAGTGAATCATTTTTCACCTTAGGAGATTGCTTCGTTGGTATTTAATCTTGTCTGCAAAGGTAGCTGGATAAAGGAAATAAATATAAAAGAGATTCCGTTTCTTTACAACATTTATTTTAATTGATCTTTAATCTTATTCAAAAAAATGAATGTCCTTGACAGTGCTTTAAATTAAGAACACGGTTGTGTTGTTTTTGCTGTTCTTCCATTTCAATTTATTTAATTTAATGCTTGCACTGGGCTAAATATCTTTGAATCATCGCAATATAATTTGTCTAGAGATTAATAGTTGCTCTATGCATTATCAGCAATGAAAATTACTATGGAAGTCAATATTGTCTCGTTAAGTACTGAATCTGAGTCAGATAAACTCAATGCCCATGCTCGCCAAGGTCTGGCCTTCATAGTGACTCTATGAATGGGGATCCCATTAGTGACATGTGTGGAGATGTTTGAGGCCTGATGCTATATAGTTGTTTTCTAGCTACTGCCCCTAGATCAGTACCTTCTTTTATCAAATAGGCTTAAATGAACAACTCCAAGCTACTATCACACTGACACTGAGCCAGTAAGAAAATGCCACGATCCCATTACTTCCTGCCAATTCTCCCATCTTCTGCTTGTCTGTTTTATCCAAATGATGTCCATGAAAGGGATGCTCTGGGGCACTTAGCTATTACACAATTCTTGCTGACCAAAATATAGCATTCCTCTTAGAGATAATCTCCACTTTTGAACTCTCAGAAATATTGATCTAGTCTTATAAAAATGTGAGAGAGAAATGCCTCCAAACTCACTGAAGTTAAGGATGCCAAAAATGATCCTTACCCGAGGTCCTGGAAACCCAGGAATACCTTTCTCTCCTTTTGTCCCAATACCGGGCTCCCCCTTAAAGAGACGACACTTTTAGAGGAGTTCAAGCAACAGTATTTCAGCAATACGAATGCAAAAACAAAACAAACAAAAACTATTGCCAGCAGCTTAAGAAAACAGCTACTTTGGAAATAGTCTTCCTACAGAATTATGATGAAATATTGAAAAGTTCTAGTAACATATCGGCATTTAAAGCAGTGATAATAACCATGTAAAAATTTTAAATTAAGATAGCACATCATACAATTTTTTAAGTTCTTTAAATAAATTACCTTGGGTCCTGGTGGTCCGGGAGGTCCAATGATTCCAGGCATTCCTTTAATACCCTAAAAATCACAATGAATATAATCTGGCTTACCGGCTCTATTCAACATACTGAGTTCCATCTCTTTAAGAAATTACCTCTTTCAACAGCCATTCTCCTAATATTTTAATAAGGGATTACTCGTCAACTGTCGGTAATTAGCAACTAAGATCCAAGCGCACCTTTGAACCTGACACTCTTCAGGAGGCCAGTTCTGTGTAAAAGGTGTAGCATTGGGCAGCGTGGGACAGCAGAGCGGTGGGGGGAGCCACCATGGACCCAGGGCAGCAGATGCAAGCTGGGAATGCAGCCACTAAGAGGAGAGGCTCATTTTGAGCAAGGTAGTGAAACTGAATCCAGTAACTGAAAACTGATGGGAGAATGTGCACATGGCATCAGTAACATCAGTGCTGGAGGGTGACAAAGGAATTAATATTTGCCAAGAGTCTATTACATGCTCGGTTTTATGCCTCTGTCACCTTTCAATTACCAAAGCATCAGATCCATATGTAACATCTAAAGGACAGCTGGATTTCCAGTGGTATTTTCAGCGACCATATCAAAGACATGAATGGGGGACTATATCCTGGAGGACATGTCACAGTTTAGCAGCCCGTCTGCCACTCAACAGCCGGGTAAACTTGAGAACACTGGTAACCTTTCCAAGTCTCACTTTTTCAACTCTTTATAATGAAACTAATAATAGTACCAACCTGTAAAGGTTACCCTGGGATCAAGGCAGCGTTGCATGTAGGTGCTCAGCTCTTCGCTGGCACGGGAACACGTTCAGGAAACGTTGGGTATGACTACTTTACCAAGGTCACATATGGATTGAGAATTACCTTTGCTCCTTTATAGAGACCAGAATCAGGTGGCTGCACCAGAAGGGTGGGTCCTGGAGAACCCTGCTGGCCAACCTCACCCTTTTAAAAAAATCAAGATAATAAGAATTTCATATTAACTTTAGTTTGAAATAAAAATGGAAACGAAGAAGACTTTCACCCACATATTGTGGTATAATGCTTACAAGCCTGTATGTCATGGATTTAAAATAAAAATCATGGCAAATACATCATGTAACTTTAAATGTTTATTGTTTTTCATAAATAATACATACTGTTAAAAATGAATTTAAAAAATAAAAGTAATCCATAATCCTACCATCCAGAGGTAATCTCTATTAAAACTTTGGTGCAGTTCTTTGTGGTGTGTGTGTGCTTGTATGTATGTGTGGGTCTATAACTGTGTATACACACATGTATACATAGACATATGTCTACATATACACATATGTGCATAATATGCATGTGTGCATACATGTATATGTGACTAAATGGTGTGTTAAACATAATTTGAAACTCTAATAGAAGACTCTTATTCAAAAAGACACATACACCCTAATGTTCATTGCAGCACTATTTACAATAGCCAGGTCACAGAAGCAACCTAAAGGCCCATCAACAGATGAATGGATAAAGAAGATGTGGTACATATACACAATGGAATATTACTCAGCCATAAAAAAGGAATTATATTGGGTCATTTGTAGAGACATGGATGGACCTAGAGACTGTCATACAGAGTGAAGTAAGTCAGAAAGAGAAAAACAAATACCATACATTAACGTATATATGTGGAATCTAGAAAGATGAAGCTGTTTGCAAGGCAGAAATAGAGACACAGATGTGGAGAACAAATGTATGGACACCAAGGGGGGAAAAGGGGGGTGGGATGAATTGGGAGTTTGGAATTGACATATATAAACTAATATGTATAAAATAGATAACTAATGAGAACCTGCTACATAGCACGGGGAATTCTACTCAATGCTCTGCGGTGACCTAAATGGGAAGGAAATCCAAAAATGAGGTAATATATGTATACCTATAGCTGATTCACTTTGCTGTACAGCAGAAACTAACACACCATTGTAAAGCAACTATACCCCAATAAAAAATATATATATTATAATAAAAGTAACACTGTAGAATAATAAACATATTTTAAATGTAGAATATAGTTTATATTGTATTAAAATTTAAAACCATTTAATATATTTTACAACACTATTTTTCACACATTTTCCTGTCACATTGGGTGGGCCAAAAGGCTCGTTCGTTTTTTTCCGTAAGATGGCTCTAGTAGCACTTAGCTGTCTTTAACTTCATTCGGAACAATTTTGTTAGACCATATGTGACAGGTGTCACATCAGCGTGCATTTAAAAAAAGACATCAAAATTGGTGAATTTTTGTGTAGCCATTTTAATACTGGAGATGGAAGAAAAAAAGCAACATTTTCGGCATATTATGCTTTAAAAGGTAAAAACGCAACTGAAACACACAAAAAGATTCGTGCAGTATATGGAGAAGGTGCTGTGACTGATCGAACATGTCAAAAGTGGTTTGCAAAGTTTCGTGCTGGAGATTTCTCACTGGATGATGCTCCATGGTCGGGTAGACCAACTGAGGTTGATACGGTCAAATTGAAACAATAATTGAGAACAATCAACGTTATAACGCAGGAGATGGCCGACATACTCAAAATATCCACATCAAGCACGGAAAATCATTTGCACCAGCCTTGGTTATGTGAATCGCGTTGATGTTTGGGTTCCACGTAAGCGAAAAAAACCTTCCTGACCATATTTCCACATGCTATTCTCTACTGAAACGTAATGAAATAGTTCTGTTTTTAAAACAAATTGTGACGGGCAATGAAAAGTGGATACTGTACAACAATGTGGAATGGAAGAGCTCGTGGGGCAAGCGAAATGAACCACCACCAACCACACCAAAGGACGGTCTTCAGCCAAAGAAGGTGATGTTGTGTATATGGTGGGATTGGGAGGGAGTCCGCTATTATGAGCTCCTTCCGGAAAACCAAACAGTTAATTCCAACAAGTACTGCTCCCAATTAGACCAACTGAAAGTGGCACTCGACAAAAAGTGTCCAGAATTAGTCAACAGAAAACGCATAATCTTCCATCAGGATAATGCAAGACCGCATGTTTCTTTGATGACCAGGCAAAAACTGTTACAGCTTGGCTGGGAAGTTCTGATTCACCCATTGTATTCACCAGGCATTGCACCTTTGGATTTCCATTTATTTCAGTCTTTACAAAATTCTCTTACTGGAAAAAATTTCAATTCCCTGGAAGAATGTAAAAGGCACCTGGAACAGTTCTTTGCTCAAAGAGATAAAATGTTTTGAGAAGATGGAATGATTAAGTTGCCTGAAAAATGGCAGAAGGTAGTGGTACAAAAGGGTGAATACGTTGTTCAATAAAGTTCTTGGTGAAAATGAAAAATGTGTCTTTTATTTTTACTTAAAACCGAAGGCACTTTTTGGCCAACCCAATAAGTACTAGAACCTGGAATTTCCCCACATCATGACGTCTTCCAGTATATTTTTGGCAAGCGTGTTAAATGGCTGTACCATAAATTTCCCAACCACACTGGAACTCCATGAGAGCGGAGATCAGGTCTGTCTCGCCAAATCCCCACACCAAGCACCAATACTAGCCTGGCACAGGGTAGATGCTCAATATCTATTTACCCACAGTTGTTGAAAGAGCCCCTCACCGACTCTTAAGCATTCAGATTGTTTCCAGATGAGCTTCCACCTTAAGGCACTTTTCTAAAGTTTATCCTTACCTAGTTTTGTGTTTCAGCAGAAAGGACTATGGGTGTGAGGGGTGGACGGTGTGTTGCTCAATGCTTCGGGTCACAGTTATTCATATTTTTATTTATGTGTGAAGTTTAGGACTCTGATGAAATTTGGCAAGTTAAGCTAAACAAATCCATAATTAAACAAATTGTTACCCCGGATATATTATCAGAAATATTCCATGTCTTTGGGCTAGGGGGAAGTGTGTTATATAAATTAAATTGAATTTACTGTTAGGTTTTGTCAGAACTGTCATTTTATAGTCAAGGGTAATGGTGTCATAATAATTCAGCAAAGACAAATTCTCAGCCATAAAGCTGTACAGTGACGAGAGAACGAACACAAGTTAAGTGGTAATCAGAACCGTCTCCTTGACCCGGGTAGCCCATACATTTTAACATGTGCTCCTCCACGCAAAAGGGAGTTCTTACCGGGTCTCCCATTTGCCCCTTTACTCCCACGCCAGGATTACCCTGGAAAAGAAAAGAAAAAGGAAACTAATTGCTTTGGAATATTAAAAAGTAATTACAAGTAATAAGACTTCTGGTTAAGCAATTTGTTGAAGTGTATTTATTAAATAGTTCGGGAATTCTAAAAAGAGGGAAGACATGATTCTGACAAATATTAGTGTCACTTATCTCATTGTACATGGACTTCGTTTGTGTATCTTACTCATGGCCACCTACCTTCAAACCTGGACTCCCAGGAGGGCCTGGAGGTCCCTGAATCAACAGCAAAAACACACAAATCAGTTATCAGTGATGGAGACCAGACTGTGCCCTTATTGGTTGTCCCAAGCTCCTCTTTAGGAAACGCTTAATTTTGAAACACACATGATGGACTTCCTACCATGGCTGGGCTGCTTGCCCCCCACCTCCACCCCCCTCCTGCCCCCCACCCCCCTCCTGCCCCCCACCTCCAGGGACCCGTGCTTCAGGAGGGACTCATGCTCATAGTGGTGGGTGTTGGATGATTCATCAGGTGATAATCTCAAAAAGAACCCATCTCTGCCTGAATTGCCCAAGACTGCAATTCTGCTTTCTTTTGCTTGATTTAAATATCAAGTCAGGGCTTTTGGAGAGACAGAATCAACAGTGCTGTACTTACTGCCAACCCCGGCTCTCCTGGATATCCCACTGGGCCTGCTGGTCCTCTCACTCCCCTTGAGCCCTAAACATGAGAAAAATCAGTAAATTCTTTACCAGAAACCATAATCATCGTTCACGGGAGAGCTGCATGTAATCCCAGTTGGATAAAGACCTCCGGAGAAATCACAGTCCCGGCCACACCTGCCCTGCTGCGTCATCTTGAACAGTAGCTCTGATAGAGCTGGGAAAAGGGCACAGAGCTGGCAGGCAGTAGCACTTGTTGGGTGTGACTAACTCCTACGTTTGGGATTAAGACCCAGAGATCAATCTACTTATTCACAAATAAATCTTGTAGTAGCAAAAGTAGAGAACAAAGAAACCTTGTTACTCCTAAATTCCATATATGTTATAAATTTAATATACATCAAAATGCTTTTACAATATTAATATTACTTAGCATTAAATAAATTATTAATGTAGTTATACTCTAATATATCCTTTCAACATGCCCTGTAAGATCAGTGTGAATAGAAATGTCCCCAATTCAAGATCAAGGTAATTAAGCCATAAACAATTTCCTGCAACAAGTTAAGTTACAGCAGAATAACACACAAATTCACAAGGAAAGGTTATAGTTGGGCAGTTCTAGAAGTATGGAGAAAGGGGCTCTGTTCTCCCACTCACCCTGCCCATGTCAAATGATTTGAGAGTGTGCAATGGCATTACTCTCTCCTAGAGAATGAATTGGTATTTATTTTAACAGTGACACCAAGGTATCTCACTGATAACGTAGAACTGAGCTGCCGGAGTAGTAAGAAAAAAACAACCTGAGAAAGTAATCCTGTCAACAGCCAGAAGTTACCAAACACAATTATAGGTGAACCATTAGGAGGCCAAATTGCTTTCAGTTTTAATCTTGTGAATATTGATGAATTGCAAAGACAAATATAATCATTGAATCACAAATTCCAGGAACGTGAAGATAGGGCAAAATACTAAACATAATACACAATTACTGATTCAGCAAGCAAAATCATTTTCACTGGACATATATTATTTAGGTAGTTTCTAAGCGGAATTATCTTCCTAAATATTAAGCGACTATAGCTATCCAAGCAATACCAAATGATCACTGCAAGATAGAAGTGAAAGGTAAGCCGGAGCTTACTGAGATTCAAGGGCGGCTCTGTGGGCCCGGGACCTGTGCAGTCACACAGGGCCTCATGCTTGATTTAATGCTCTGCTGTCACCATCTTAAAATTTGTAATAATTTTTGAACAAGAGACCTACATTTTCATTTTGCACCAGGTGGGCCCTGCAAATTAGGTAGCTGGTCCTGCTGAGATGCAAACTAGTGGAGACCATAGGCTATCTGAGGAGCAAACAGAAGCGCATGGCCTGCCCAGAAGACTTACTGGTAAGCCGGGAGGTCCTGGGTCCCCTCTGTCACCCTGCAATAGTATCAGGACATTGCATTAGAAGAGCAACACCATTTCCCTAAAACACACAACATAAAAGTAAACACACACACACAGGACTTATTTGGACTGTCTGTGCAGTTTGTTCAGTTTTTCAGTGTTGAAAAGACAGCTGTGGAAGGGCTCTATGGAGGTGCTTTTCTGTCTCCATTCTTAAGCCCTGAATTCTACTTCTACCCAGCTGAAACCAGGGAAAGACTGCTGGAGTCGTGAGGACATGGAATCAAGATGAGATTTCATCTTTCAGTTTAAAATGTTCTAAAGAAAAAAACAAAGCTCTAAATTCTCGATCCAGTGGTCCCATTTCATCAGTTTAACTGTCTGTCATCTGATTGGCAGACCTTTCCTCCCTTAATTAACACCTATTATCACCCAGGAGCAAATGTAAAGGGAATTCGTGTGGAAACCCTCTCTGCCGCTGTGCACACCTACCGCTTTGTGACTCGACTCTGCCCCGAGACTCTACTCACTTGAAAGGATCAAGGGGTGTATATTCTCTTGAATACAGACTCTTCCTTTTTTTTCCAAAATGTAAAATATACCGCAAAATATACGTATGATAAAATTTAACATTTTAACCTTTTTTAAGTGTACGGTTCTGTGGCATTAAATACATTCACCATGTTGTGCAACCATGTTGTGCTTCCATTGTCCAAGCTTTTCCATTTCCTCATGGAAACCCTGTATCCATTAAACACTAGCCCTCCATCCCCCCTTCCCCAGCCCCTGGCAAGCACCATCTACTTTCTGTCTCTATGAATTTGACTACTCTAGGGACCTCATCTAAGTGGAATCACACATTTTTCTGTCCTTTTGTGACCAGCTTATTACACTCAGCATAATGACCTCAGGGTTCAACCATGTTGTAGCATGCTTTAGAATTCCCTGACTTTTTAAGGCTGAATAATATTGTGTTGTACGTGTGTATGTACTACTCTCTGTTCACCCATTCATCAGTAGGTAGACACTTGGGTTGCTTCCACCTTTTGGCTATTGTGAATAGGCTGCTATGAATATGGGTGTACAAATATCTGTTTGAGTTCCTGCCTTCATTTTTGGGAGAACATATCTAGAAGTAGAATAGCTGGGTCATAGGGTAATTCCACATTTAAGTTTTTGAGCAATCACCCTACCATCTTCCACAGCAGCTACACCATTTTACATTCCCACCAGCAATGCACAAGGGTCCCGACTCTTCCACATAATTATTAACACATTATTTTGTTTTTCTTTTTCTTTTTTTAATAATCATCCAAATGGGTAGGAAGTGGATATAGGCTCTTAATAAGACCATTGTTTCTCCAAGGTTATCGATCTGCATGCCACTTTCATTAGGGATGCTCTGTTTCTCTTTAAGATGAGGAAGTCTCTATATTCATCTCCCTTTCTGTCTCGCTTGTTGTTTCTTGCACAATTACCAAAAACTACTCACCATAACTAATATTGTACTATACATTATACTTGACAATACATGGCAGTATAAACTATTATAACAGACCATCAGCACTGAGAGGAAGGCAGCGTAGATATTAATTTCCTTTCACAACTAAGGAAAATGAGGGTCTTCTCTGGTGGCGCAGTGGTTGAGAGTCCGCCTGCCGATGCAGGGGACACGGGTTCGCGCCCCGATACGGGAAGATCCCACGTGTCGCAGAGCGGCTGGGCCCGTGAGCCATGGCCGCTGAGCCTGTGCGTCCGGAGTCTGTGCTCCGCAACGGGAGAGGCCACAACAGTGAGAGGCCCGCGTACCGCAAAAAAAAATTAATAATAATAAATAATAAAAAAACTAAGGAAAATGAGGCTCAGAGAGGTTGAGGGGGTTGCTTAAAGTCACAGTAGTAGGTAAGGGTCAGTTCACTCCTTCCAACACATCATACTGGTTCCTAGAATGACCCTGTTTTTGATGCTAAGTTTATGAATGTATCATTTAAGCTATAAATAGAAGCACAGTGCTTGCTGTCTAACAAGTAAGAATAGGCACAGAGGCTATAAACACACATTGTAAGCTCACTTAAGGGATCACCGCTCAGGTGTGGCCACTCCAGGTGGCACAGAACTTGGAATCTGATAGAGGCAATCTAGGACTACTTTTATCTAATTATTGTACAATATCTTTCCTTAAGAGAAATGACCATGTCTTGAAAATGTACTGTATCTCTCCTCTTGAGTCTATCGTATCTAGTGATCTCCTTCTGCTCATCCATGGCTACTCAGATTAGAGAGATGCGGTGGTCATTCAAGAGTTTATTTCTGAATATTTGTACATCATTCTCTGTGAAAAACACAAAAGCATTTCATTTGCTAAGGATAGTGCTATCAGGTTTCTACAATTTTCAAGTTCAGTAGTGGTGACTTCTATCATCATGAATGGTAAATATTAATATCACAATATTTTAACTACAAAGTAATTAATGATTCTCAGCTGGAAGTAATTTTTCCCCCAGGAGACATCTGGTAATGTCTGGAGATATTGTTTGGGTGTGGGGGGTGGGGGTCAGGGGGGTGTTACTGGCATCTAATGGGTAGACACCAGGGAAACTGTTCAACATCCTACAATACACAGGTCAGCCTCCACGACAAATGATTCACTGGCCCAAAATGTCAACAGTGCCGAGGCTGAGAAACTCTGAAATAAATGTATTCATTGCAACTCTGCGAGAATCATGGGGAGGGAGGGGAATTTTGCAGCCAGAGAAGCTAAAGCCAAGCGCCTTCACACAAGAAGTATGGGTCATCCCAGAGGGTCAGGGTAATGATCAAAACCAGTATCCTCAGAGCCATTTTAAAGGAAATCTCAGTCCATGTGTTTTCTGCATGGGTTTACTTATATAGAAAAAAATTCTTTTAAACCCATCCTGATTGTAAAGCTTACCTGAATACCTTTAATGACATCTAAAATGAACACTGAATTTCCTTTTTCTCCTTTTTTCCCAAGAAGGCCCTGAAAATAAAATAGTCACTTTAAGAGAGGAAAAGAGCATATTACTATTTCTGTATTTTCTTTTGCAAATGAAATATTACTCACCAATAAAATTACCATTATAATCATATTTCACTATTCACTATAGTGAATATTCACTATATTTCACTATTCACTATATGAAATATTTCATATTTCACAGTGGAGATTTCTTTATTCTCATTTTTATTATCATCCTAAGGTTGTCATATATACTTATTTAATATTTGGTTAAGATCTACTGAGGAATCTCCTAAGACAGAATATCTACTAATATATTATATTATATTACGTGGCCGTGAGCCACGGCCACTGAGCCTGCGCGTCCGGAGCCTGTGCTCCGCAACGGGAGAGGCCACAACAGTGAGAGGCCCGCGTACCACAAAAAAAAAAAAAAAAAAAAATTCCTCTCGTCTTGAAATACCTAGAGGGGTTTATGTATCTGCAGTGAACCCTGAATGATAAACAACCTAAGCTTTGCTAAGTGGCCTCCCTTCCCCTATCATCCATTCTCTGTATGGCAGCCAGGAGCATCATGATAGAACATCAGTCGGATCATATTTCTTCCTTCCTTAAAACCATCCAGTGCGTTCCCATGGCATGGAAAAGAAAACCCAGCTTCCTTCCATAGTCTACAAGGCCCCGTGTCTTCTACGTCCTGCCCAACTCTCTGTCCTCATCCTCCAGTCACCCGCATTTGCTCACCAGGCTCCCAGTACACTTGCAATAACTCTGTTTCTCGAACACATCCAGCCTGCTCCCACTGGAGGGCCTTTTCACTTAAGATTCCCACTAGGCTGAATTGTGGCTGTCTTACTGGGGAGCCTTGTGGGCCAGGAGCTCCTCTTTCTCCTGGAAAGCCTGGAGCACCTCTTGAGCCATTGTAGCCATCTATGCCAGATTTGCCTCTGGATCCAGGAGGCCCTGGGTGCCCCTACAAGAAACAAAATGATAGGTGAAGCATTTTTGCAAGAATACCATAACAAAAAGGTTCTGTGATATGGGTCCCCAAATTATGGCAACTGTGACTCACATGTCGTTCAGTTTTGTGAAACTTCCTTCCCCACCCACAAGAACTATGTAGCATAGTAAAAATAAATAAATCTATTTTCATATACCCCAATTTAAATTAATTTAGTCTGGAGTATTTTCAGAGATCAGGGAGGAAATCTTCCTTGAAATCCTTAGAAAGACTCTAATGAATTATAAACCCTGCCAAATACCTTTTCCTTCTTTCCTCTGGTTTTCGTATAAGCAATGAGAGGTTTGAGCCCACTCCCACCATTAGGACTCACCAGCAAAGAAAAACTTTTGTAATGAGTATAAATTTATTTCCAGAACATTGTACTTGACCTGACAAGTATACGAGCTCATATCTTGGAATGCTTTTCTCCAATCTTTTTGAAAACCTTGTTCTTCAAGTAAAATGTTCTGGTCTCAGAGTTATTACACAAAATTGAAATGCAAGCACCCTTCCATTTACTAAAATAAGAAAATAAAGAAGAGTTTGCCATACATATTATATATAATATATATCATATAAATATATTTTATATATATACAAAACATGTGATTTTAAGGGCTTTGATGAGTGTCCCTCCCTTCTTTAAAATAAATGGAGAAAATTTAAGAATACTTACAGGTATCCCATCCAAACCTGGGAATCCAGGAACACCGGTTGGACCCTAAAATCCCAGAAAATAAAACGAAGATATAAAAGCTACTAAATTATTAGATGAACAGGTTAATTTACTTAAAAACATTAATAATTAATAACTTGTTTTAAAAACAAAACCTTATCAGTCATTGTCATCTATTTTTACATTAAGGAGCTCAAATGCCAACATTTGGAAATCAACCATTTGTGCTTTTCTTTTTGTACTTAGGAAGCCAACATGGCAATATTAGTTCAAAGAATACATTCAATACCCTATAACTGGAAATTCAACTTCTCAGACTCTATTTATCCTAGAGAAACAACTCTTAAATGTAAACACAGGTAATTTACAGGACTGTTTTTGCACACTTGCACTACACAAAGTCGGACTAGGATCTCAAATTCTCATCAACAGGGAATAAACTATAGTTTTATCCATATTATGGCATATCATAGAGTAAAGGAGTAAATTCAATCTACATAAATTGATATGAAATGATCTCCAAGCCATATGGTTGAGTAAAAAAGAAGGCTCTGCATGATACATATAGTATCAGTTAGGTTGTTTTAAAAAGCCATAAAGAAAACCACTCCTTACTGGGTGAACTCATGTATTTAAGTGCTTAGAAAAGGTCCAGAAAGGCATGCTCCTCTGGAAAGGGGTTAGGAATGAGGACTGAATATCGAAGAGGAGTTTAGACTTGATTTTTCTAAGGTTCCAGTAGGTACTACTTGCGATTATTAAAAAATCTGGCATAGCAATTCTGGTGAGGGTTTAATATGAATCTTTCACTTAAGAAGAGGCTTACCTTATCACCCTTGTCACCTGCTGCTCCAGGAAGGCCACTGTCACCTCTCATCCCTTTCTCTCCTGGAATTCCAATGGGTCCTGGTGGCCCCAGGGGTCCAATAGGACCCTGTGGCCCTGGTGGTCCTGGTTGACCCTAAGAAGCAAGATTAAAAAGGCAGGGGGATGGATGACTCTTAAGTAATATTTTCTAACCAAAGAATACAGTGACTTGGGTTTACAGAAGACTGGAAAATTAAAGATGGAGCAAAATGTAATAATAGAAGCACGAACGATCAACTAATTATAAAAAAAGAAAATGTTGCCTTTTTCCATCTGAATCAAAGCTGTACGATAAATTTGAATTACTGCATGTACACACACATCTATAAACTGATTATAGTTCTCTTACTATTTTCCTTCTGTCATTGAAATTTATAAATCTTGAGCTGTTTAGTGCAGTAAGGAATTTTTAAAAATCAAAGTCTCATTAGCATTATGTAAGTGACACAAGGTAAGAGTGAGGAAAAAGTGCCAGATATTTTATTTACTTCAAATGGCTCATAATTTGTCTGCCTTTTAGGGGGACACATTTCTTTCTTAGCTGCTTTTATCTAATTTCTTATCCATAGTTTGGAATCAGGCTCTCCGTGTCACATTATTTTTACGCAATCCAACTTTCTTTCCATGAATGAAAACATCACCTTTTATTTTAGGCAAAGAAGTTTCAGGAACTCAGTTCTCCCCCTAAACCCACAGTGGGAACATCTCTGGGACAAAGATGAGGAACTCCTTGCTCCCTTTAAGCCTGTTCCCCGTTGCATTTAGATGCACTGTTGCAGTGAATGAATGTTCAGTTACGACAGGGAGCCTCACAGCTCTTTCTAGGAGTAGGAAGGTTGGTATGTCTCAGCATCAGTTTCTCTAACTTCCGGATGATCGTATCTAGCTGCCTCTTTGACATCTCCTTGAATACAATGGTACCCTCACCTTAAAAAAATCCAAAATGCAACTTTTGATTTTACCCCCAAATTTGATTCTCCATCCACTGTCTCTATCTACCCAGAATCCAGCCCCAGAATCCTGGGATTCATCCTGGATATTCCTCTTTCTGCCACACCTACATTTAACCCATGATCGATTCCTAGCATTTCACTCCCGAAATGGGTCTGAAACTCACGCACCTCACTGTCTGCCTTGCTGTGACCCTGCAGGTCAGCATCAGTGGGACCGGCGTTCCAGGCTCCCAAATGGCTTTCCAGCTTCCTCTAACCCTCCTCCCTGCCTCTCTTCAAGTGACATTAAAACAGAAATCAGAGGGACTTCCCTGGTGGTACAGTGGTTAAGAGTCTGCCTGCCAACGCAGGGGACACGGGTTCGTGCCCCGGTCCGGGAAGATCCCACATGCCACGGAGCAACTGGGCCCGTGAGCCACAACTACTGAGCCCGCATGCCTGGAGCTGGTGCTCTACAACAGGAGAGGCCACCGCAACGAGAAGTCCACGCACAGCAACGCAACTAGAGAAAGCCCGTGCACAGCAGCTAAGACCCAATGCAGCCATAAATAAATAAATTTATTAAAAAGACAAAGAAAACAGAAATCATCATGGCATGGCTCTGCTTTTTAAACTTTCATTGTCTTCCCACTACATGTAGAATAAACCTCGTGCTCCTCCCTTCCAGGCCTTACAGGGTGTGGCCCCAGATTCCCTTGCACCCCATGCCGTGCCCACCCCACACTCACTAAGTCCCAGCCACGCTGCTCTTTTCTGTCTTTGGGCCTCGGTGCGAGCATTCTCTCTGGATGGCTCTTTCTCTAGATCTGCACATAACGTGGATCTCTCCTAAACTGCCACCAGTGAATTAGGATCTCCAATCCAACCTCACCCCCATTAGTCTCCCTCAGGGTATCCTGTCCACTTCCTTCTTAGGATCTTAGCATTTCACAGTTTTTAAATTATGTATTTGCCCATTAGTTTGTTGTCTGCTCTCCGACTAGACACTAGCACCATAAGGGCAGGGATATCTGCTCACCAGTTAAGTCTTCCATCTACCACCTACCGTGGCCTTTGGCTCAGGAATGAATGAATGAATGAGGGATAGATGTGGCAGTGACTATGCTCACAGGCTTAGTGGTCCAGCCTGACCACCCATCCGCTCCAGACACACTCTACGAGGGCCCTGTATGATCAGGAAAGTGATTTTTGAATGCTGCAAAAAGCTATTCTATCAAATGTAATCTTTATGACATACAGATTGATTTTACACATTCAAACTTGTTTACTTTTTATGAAATAATCAACTCATGGGAACAATGAGGCTCTTCAAATGAATTTAAGAATCTAAAATCAGGGTTTCTAAATGATACTTCTAGCCTCAGCATTCAGTCTCTGTCTATCTAAAATCAGGGTTTCTAAATGATACTTCTAGCCTCAGCATTCAATCTCTGTCTATAATTTGATGTGAGCAGAAAGTATCTCAGATTCATATGTTTTTTTAAATAACTCGCTTTTGCATTCTTAAGATAATACTCTTAGATTAAATAAAGAGAAGTTTTATAATGAGACGTTTATAACAAGGCTTTCGCCGATGCAGGGTGATCTGGTCACATGACACCATGCCCTGTGGTGGCTAATGTGTCCAGCTGTGTTGTCTAACACAGGTCAAAATCCATGCTTTATTTCACTACAGTTTGAAAACACTCTGTATTCATCTGAAGACAGGCTGTCACCTGCAATTATTTTATGCTTTTTAAAATTTTTCCAAAGATTTAAGAAAAAATCATTTAATATCCCCTTTCCCGACCCAAACAACACGGATAACTGCATTCAGAGAGCAAGTAAGTCTTGATATGTGGAGAGAAAAGCTGAGTGGATTTCAAGAGATATCTGTTTAGAACTTTTAAACCTCTGGGCAATTTCAACCTTAGTGCTCAACTCTAACCATGCACGGGACCCTGTATAAGAATGTAGGGCTATCCTTTGGGTGTATGGGGCCCAGGGAAAAATATGTTTTGGAGAGTCCCACCTACATAAAAATTTGAGTCACCTGAAATCAGTGTATCAGTGTCATTCTGGTGACCCAATCTCAGGAATTCCATGAACGAAGAACAAAATCCCACAAGCGGGCAAGGGAGGCTGTCCTATCAGGCGGCCACCCTCTGGATACCAGGGCCCGGCCATGGGGCCCCAGCCCAGCCCAAGAGCATGAACCCCAGAGCTCCTCATGCAGTCAACTCCCACTGGATAAAGGGTCAGAGAGCATCCTGTTGAAACTACTTTTAAGCCCAAGATGACGCCGCTGCTGCCTGGGTGCCACTTCAGCAAACTTATGTAACTTCCATGCCCCTGTAAACGCTCCTCATAAACAGAAATGGAATCCATCCAGGCAGCTAATTGCCAGACGCCAAGCCAACTTCGGGCTCTATGCGTACTTCCTTGTTCCTTATTCATTTCTATTTTTCTCTTCCTTGTTCCTTATTCTTTATCCTATAAAGGCTTCTTGATTTCTCCCCATTTTGCAGTTCTCCGGAACCTCGGGAACAGAGGCTGCCCACTTCATGAGGTGTTAAATAAGATTTGTTTGTACCACCTAAACTGTCTTGAGTTTTAACAACCTTAAAGGGAAGAAACAGATGCTGGGACCCATCGGTCCTGGTCCCCAGTGAGGCCCTGCCTGAGGCGGGGCCTGGGGTCAGGAGCCCTGCTTGTCCTGGTCTAAGGACAATAATGCAAGAATATTCCCCACATCATCTTTGGTAATAACAAGAAAAACTGGAAATCCCATAAAAATCCCAAATGAAACTGACTGAATAAATTATGGTATCTTCATACAATGAAATACCGCACAGGCTGTCTTAGTCTGGGTGCCCCAGAAGCAAATTAGGACACGGCATCAATGCAAACGGTTTAATTGAGAATAAAGGAGACATGGTGAGAAGGAGACGGGATGAAGGAGCAGGGATGTGACACAGAGAAGGAAAGGCAGCCCATAAGGCTGTGCTATCAAGCCAGTTACCACCGTGGGTTACTGGAGCTTAACCCAGAGCGGAAACTCTGGGTGTCAAGGTAGAATACACACCTCAGAGTTATCCGGCCCGGGGTAAGGGAGTTAGGGTGTTTACCTCACTGGTGGAGGGCCACTGACGGTGGGTGGGAAGTGTCTGCTCCTGGGGCTTTGAGAAAGCCCACAGACAAAGAGATGAAGAGACTGGCAGCTGGAGACCCCCCCTTAACTCCCCCCGAAAACAGGAGCACTGAAGTAATAGGCCTCAGGGAAATGCACAGGGCCCAGACACTGAAGGATGAAGCAGGTCTCTCTGGATGGATATAGAACAGCCTTGTGATACTCATGAAGAAGAAACAGAGTGACTGAGCTCCAGGTTCTGCAGTCAGTGCCTGTGTGTGAAGCCCAGGCCCACACTTACTAGCTGTGGGACCTTGGGCACGTTTCTTAACCCCTCTGTTCCTCAGCTTCTTTATCTGTCAGTGGCTTGTGGACATAAAAAGAACAATGCATGTAAGGTGTTTAGCATAGTGCCTGCACAGTAATGCTAGCTATCGTTATTATACATGATTGTTATTATAAATAGTTCATTGTTAAGTGGGAAAAAAAAGCCGTGTATCATATGATCCCACCAATAGAGAAACAAATGGACATACATTTTCTTAACATATGTTTGTAAACGAACATTTCTAGACGGATATACAAGAAATGGCACGTTACCACATCTCAAGAGTGAGAAATGCAAACCAGGGCAATGATAAAGTCTGTTTTGTGAGCATCTTATCAACAGCAAATGTGACTTTTATAATAAAGATTAATTACGATTTCTTTCATCATTAAGTCATTGACCTTGCTAACATTACCGACAAACTTTAACATCTGCCTAAATTTTATAAATCAAAATCATACTTTATTTGTACTTTCCCTTCTCCTCATGCTTCTTCATCATCATTATAATAGCTACTATTTCTTGAGTATCCATAAAAATACTAAAAGCTCAGCATTTTCAAGGAAGCTTAAATGTATAAATATGTGTTACAGAAAAGACAACAATAATATATAAAGTCAATTCTATGGGCACAAACCATCTGGGGGCACTCTGAGGGCATCTTACTTTTCTCTAGGTATTATACAATTTTTAAACTACAATCTAGAAGTAAGAATAAATAATGAATTCAGCTGACCTTTTCTACCTGTTTTAATTAATCTTACTTGGTTTAGATTAATTACCATAAGTGAAAAGCTCCCATTTTTCCTAAATTAAAGGCTCAGGAAATAACTGCTTTTTCATTAAGTATGGAAATTATCTTTGTGTCTTGCATATAATTCACACAAACTCCTAAATTATCTTTTGTGAATGCTGTACTTCACAATAACGTATTATTTAAAAACAACAAAATGCATGTTTGAACATAAAGGGTAACAGAGAGGACAGCCAATTCACTGGCTATAATTCTCTTTAATGTATTTCATTTAAACACGTGATGCCGGATCCAGGGAGCTAATGGAACTTTGGGGAGAAAACAAAAAGGAGTGGAAATATTCAGCACAGGGGCAAGAATGATAAAACTCCATTCAAGGGCTTCCCTGGTGGCGCAGTGGTTTAGAGTCCCCCTGCCGATGCAGGGTACACAGGTTCATGCCCCGGTCTGAGAAGATCCCACATGCCGCGGAGCGGCTGGGCCCGTGAGCCGTGGCCGCTGAGCCTGCGCGTCCGGAGCCTGTGCTCCGCAACGGGAGAGGCCACAACAGTGAGAGGACCGCGTACCGCAAAAAAAAAAAAACCAAAAAAACCCAACTCCATTCAACGTAGAAATGTGTCCTGGTTTGAGAAAGTGCCATCTAAAACACTCACAAACAGAAGTACGACGAGGGATGGTAATTTGCATTATTAAATTCTTCCTCCCTCCCTTCCCCCTCCTCCCCCAGCCCTGATCGGTCACACCGACATCCTTGCCGTTTCTCAACAAGCTCTGTTCTTTCACAGACTTCGGTGTCTTGTCCCTGAAGTGTCCCTCCCATGCCTTCCATGTCATCTCTCAATCCCCGCCTCCCCCCGCCCCGGAAAGACTCCACTGATCTCCTGCCCTGGCCCCAAACCCTTCAGAATTAAATGCCTCTCCAAGCCGCCTCTATAATAACACTTCTCACTGGCTCCTGTGATCACCGCTTTGTCTGTAAGTTCCCAGGCCTACATCCACCGGACCGTGAGCTCCTGGAAGACAGAGTCTAGGTGCCCAAGGCCACGATGTTAAGACAGGCAGAGAACAATAAATACTTAATAAAATAATGTTAATAAAATCTTAATAAAATAATTAATCTTAAAAATAATTAAAAATAGAATAAACAATAAACAATTAAAATCTTAATAAAATAATTAATCTTAAAAATAAATTAAAATATAATAATAAATAATTAATAAAAATAATTAAAATCTTAATAAAATAATTAATAAATACTTAATAAAATAAAAATAAAATAATGTCAGACCCACCCACCCAACCCAAAGGAAGACTAAAGGAGGAAAAGGATCTGCTTTCTCCTGTCTCTAAACTGACATCCCTGGAAGTCTGGCTGAGAACAGCTATGCAGATCTGAGATGATTCCACGCTGGGGCGAGCAGAGCAAGTGGCCTTGAACACAGTAATGTCTGGTGTCTATTGCTGTTGAGCTATGACACAGGTGTCCTCCATCTTCTTTTCAACCATGCTAAATGGCAAACACAACCCCTACCTTGAAAAGCGAAAAAACTAACAGAAAGCACTAAATGCCTACTTTTATATGGGGCAGACTGTGGTTTGTTTTCTATGCAGTGCTGTTTTTTCCTCTTAATAGGTATTTTATTAAAGGATAAATGTAAAAAATACTCTAAACCTTGTATAACAGTATTAAATCTGTCAGAAAGTTGTTCACAGAAACTTCCCAAACACCAATCTTTGAAATAGTCATTGTTAGTTCACCCAATTTGAGTAAATAATTTATCCACAGTGATGGAGAGAACAATTCCACTTTCATTAAGTTATTTCATGTAAAAGAAGGAGTCAGTAAAAGAAAAAAAGATGATGTTTAAAAGTAAATAGTTGAGCTTACTAATTTATCAGACTACACCAGAATTAACTTCGGGATGAAGGGGCATACATAAATAACAAGCCCAGAAAAGACATTTCTATAACTACAGAATCATTAAATAATCACAGGAATTTTGCATCTTTAAAATAAAAAATTTTTAAGAAATAGTCCACTCCTACCCATGCACCCTCCACCCACGATAGGCAATGGACCACTGCACTGAAGTCACTGTAGCAAAAAGAAAAAATGCCCAGGGGAATGGCTGGCTTCCAGATGTGGGATCTCTGAATTTCTTTTTTTTTTTTTTTGCATGGAATTGCCTCTGTGGTTTCCGACTTTCTGTGAGAGACAATGAAGTCAGAAAACGGATTCACTAAATCCAGAAATGCCAATCGGCTTGACAGCTGAGGGAGCTCTGGCATGCCATGGGAAGCCACCAGGCCATCGTCTTCTACCCAAAGGCCAGGCTGACACCGTGTCATCAGACCTGTTATACGCGCCTCCCCACTGTGGCTACAGGCGCACTGGGCTCTCGGGCCAGCTGTACAAATAAAGGATGGAGGCAATCAGAGTGGACATGGAATCCTACACCTGGCTCTCTGAAGCCGGAACATTCCTTTAGGATTCTGCCTTGTTAATCGTCTGTGTCAGGCACGTTTCTGGAGCTGGGCTAAGATCAAACTATTTTTATTTCACAACACTTGGTAGACGAGACCAACAGATAAGAGGATATGGACATTTTTAAAACGCAAATCTCCACAAGAGCCTTTTGGGCTGCCACAGATCTGCTTGCCTCCAGGGCCCAAACCCTATGGGGAATGACAAAAATCTAAGAAATCCTTTGTCATTTTAGCAGTATGAGGATTGAAAGAAGTAGCTACAGATATACCATGACAAATGCACGTACAAACACACTTTTTGTGCAACTACTTCTTGCTCTTTTTTAACCAGAGAATCAGTGAAAGGAAGTATAAATGAATGAATGAATGAATGAACAAATGAGTAAGAAAGATGCTTTTATTATACTAGTTACACATAAATTTCCAAATTACCCTTGGTCAATAAGATCATGACATTGATCATCAAAAGCGTCGCAGGAAGGGGAAGGTATTTCTTTATTAAGCTTGGTTATGCGCCTCCCAGTGTCCATACCTTTCCTCACTTAATCCAACCAGCAATACTGAGATTTTTACCCCTGTAGAAATGAGGAAAGCCTACGGGGGTATAGCTTACTCAGACTGAGGTGCCTAGTGAGCTTGAGTTCATACCTGGATCAGTCAGTTTCTCTCCAAACCTCACCTCCTTCCACGGCATCATCCTGGCACCATGGAGGGTCCCTGCACTAAACCACACTCACGCTCTGCCTACCATGACATTTCAGCTGCTTCCAGCCTTATCTTATTTGTAAACATTTTAAAAATTTTATCTTGATGTATTTTATTTTCTCTTATGAAGTTATTTTGGGGGGGGAAACAATAGTATTCATCAAATGAGTTAAAGACCTCCATTTTTGTGATTCTCAAATCTAGTTTTCTAGTCCCATCCTCTATCTCTGTTTTCTAGAAACTTCCTTGAATCTTCTTCCCTGTAAATTTACACTCATCATCTCAGAGGTGAGCTCATCCCAGACTAGTTTCCCTGCCTTTTTCTTCCCTGACTCAGCAGACGGCAACTTGGCTCCTTCCATCATTTAAACTCCCCACGCAGCTGTCAGCTTTGGTGATCCCCCCTTTCCCTCCTTATCCATTCCGTCCCAAGACCAAGCCTATCACATCTTTCTTTGAATTAAATCTCAGGTGTCGGTCTTTCTTTCATCCCACCGTGGAGACCCTGGGTCGTGGTCTGGTCATCTCAGGTGCGGGACACAAGCACCACCAGCCTCCCCAGCTTCTCTAACTCCAGTCTCCTCCCCATTTCCACATGTAGCTGTCAACTGACCTTCAGTCTTCCCTTTGCTGTGTTATTGCTTCCATCAACACCTGCAATGAGCACAGTCTACCTTCCTCCACCCCAGCCAACCCTAGTCCCTGTGTGTCCACACCTACACCCTCTGCTCCAATTACACTTGCGCCTTCTGTTTGCCTGAGGCAATAGCAGCCTTTGTCCGTCGGTAGCTCAAATTCAACCTTCCTCCAACCAAAACTATGATGACAGCAATGATGAAAATGATGATGACGATGTTAGCGTACCCTTCACTGAGCACTTACTCCATTCTGGGCACTGACACAGCACTGTGCATTCTTCTCATGGAATCCTCACATCCTTAAAGCAAAAAGTCATCCTGTACCTACTTTTTCATTCTGAAATGAGGAAGTTGAGCCTCAGAGAGATGAAGCAAGTGACCCAAGGCCACTTGGCTGCCACCTGGGGGAAGCAGAGTCATACATGCTTCCCTTTTCACCCCAGTCCTTATTAATCTCACTCTGGTACAAACTCTCATGTCCACCCTCAAACAATTAACATAATACCTAAATAGGCTCAGCACCTATTTTCCATTATTGTTTTGTGCATGTTACTTTAATATCTGCTTGGGGTGATGTCGTCCAGTAAGATTTTTGAGGCCAGGAATCTGTGTAAATTTTTATTACCACCTCAGCACCTTGGCTACTGCCTTACACAGTATAAATTCTAAACATATACTCATTGCCTTTTATTATTAAAATCAACAAAGAGGGCTTCCCTGGTGGCGCAGTGGTTGAGAGTCCGCCTGCCGATGCAGGGGACATGGGTTCGTGCCCCGGTCCGCGAAGATCCCACATGCCGCAGAGCGGCTGGGCCTGTGAGCCGTGGCCGCTGAGCCTGCGCGTCCGGAGCCTCCGCAATGGGAGAGGCCACAACAGTGAGAGGCCCGCGTAACGCAAAAAAAAAAAAAAAAAATCAACAAAGAAGCCTTCGGCAGCACCCCTCTGCCTTTTTAACACTTGACTGTAATTCAACCATTCAGCCCCTAGGTGGCACTATAACATCACTTAAACCCTCAAACGGGAATCAATGCGCAACTAAAGAGCTGGTGCCTCCAGGGTCCTCCTGTATCACAGATGTAAGGACTGCTGGAGATCTAGAAGGATCATAAAATAAATAACAAAAAGGTTTAACTCAAAGAGTAGACAATCCAAGGAGACCGGACTGCAATGGCAGAGTATTTTCTTGTACCTTAAGTTCACCTCACTCAATGAGGGCATAAATTTGTCAGTTTAGCCTGTAGTAACGCTGACTCAGGATCTTCAGCTGTGTTCTTTTTTTTTTAATGGATGTAAAGTGAATACTATTTTTTTTCATAAACATAAGCAGGACAATAAGGTGGTCTTCCAAACCAGTCAGGTAAAACTCACTTATTAATGTCTTTTTATTCGATTAATAAGCTATATTTTCTGTATCTTTTTTTTCTTCCAGGTTTTTTTTTTTTTTTTTGGCCATGCCACACGGCTTGTGGGATTTTAATTCCCTCACCAGGGATTGAACCGGCCCTCAGAAGTGAAAGCGTGGAGCCCTAACCACTGGATCACCAGGGAATTCCCTATGCTGTACATCTTAAACTTACACAGTGGTGTATCAATTATATCTCAGTAAAACAGTGGGAATTCCTGAGTCCCAGGTTCGATCCCTGGTCGGGGAACTAAGATCCTGCAAGCTGCACGGTGCACCAAAAAAACAAACAAAAAAGATAAAAAAAGATGTACAGCATAATGAATCACAATAAGTGGAGTGAACATCCATCATCTCCTATGACATAGATACAAAATGTAAGAAAAAGATCAGCTGTTTTCTTAAGAGGCAGCTTGGTGCAGTGGGAAAAAAACACCGCACTGAGAACTAGAAGACACGGCTTTGCCACCGAACAATAAATAAGGTCCCCCACCTACTGTATAGCACAGGGAACTATATTCAATATCTTGTGATAGTCTAAAATGGAAGATAATCTTAAAAAGAATATGTGTGTGTGTGTGTGTGTGTGTGTGTGTATAAAACTGAATCACTTTGCTGTACACCTGAAACATTGTAAATCAACCATATTTCAATAAAAAAAAAATAAGGTCACCCCTTGAGCCAGGTCATGGAAGAGTGGTTTTCCCATTTTTAGAAACGGCGTAACATCAGCCCAGCATCGCACACCTGCTGTGGGAACGGAACAGGCAGCGCCGAGAGCTCCTGGTCGGCGTCTGAGAAGCTTGAACCCAGGCGTCTCTCCCTCCCTCTTCCTTGCTCTGCTCTCCTGGTGTCCCTGCCCCTGGCCCTGGCCATGTTTTTCTCCTGCCTGTGTCTCCCGCGCTGGCTGCCCTTCCTCTGGGGGCAGGCGGGCTGGGTGGAATTGCCCCTGCAACTCCACTGGGCCGCCCTGCCCTCTTCTCGCTTCCTCTTGGGCAAACTTGTCCATCTCTATGGGGTCAATGACATCCAACTCTGAGCACCCCCTCTATTTCCCTCGCTCACCCGGACGCCCTTCAGGAGCCCCGGCCACAGGTCCACATGCAAAGCTGGACTCAGGATCATCCCCCAAAACGTGCTCCTCGGCCACAGGCCGCCACCCACACAGCTGCTCTCACGCCCCTGGGCGTCCTGGGCGCCTCTAACCCTAACCCCGACCACCCCGCATGGAGCCTCCTTCTCCCGACCAGTCTGCCTCCCAAACATTCCGACACCCATCCTCTCCCCCACCCCGCCCACGCCCGCGCCCACGCCTGCGCCCACGCCCACGCCCTTGCTAAGGCACCGTGACCGCGACGGCGGCCTCCTGACGTCCTTCCTAAGGTTGCTCCCACCCCGCACCACCATCACTGTATTCTCCAAAGAGCTGCCAGAACGATCTTCTTATAACGCAAATTCAACCTGTTTCTACTCTTCCTAAAGTCTTTCGAATCCTCTGCTTATTCTTCAGGATAAACTATGTCTCTGCTTTTTCAACTGCATCCCTTACCACTTGCTCCCTCACCTGCAGGATCAAACCTTTCCGGTCACCTTTTGGTCCACCAAACATACCACCCCATCTCCTTCTCAATTCAGGGCCTCAGTAGGGGCTGTTCTCTCTGCCCAAACACTTGCAGTGGTTTGGAGGGTGGCCACAAAAAGATATGTCCACGCCCTAACCCCAGAACCCGTGCATATCACCTTAGGTGGCAAACAATGTGGTAAAGTTAAGGATTTTGAGATGAGGATTTTGTCCTGCGTTATCTAGGTATAAATGCCATTATATGTATCCTTATAAGACGTGGAGGGACATGGAGGAAGATTTGAAACAGACACACAGAGGAGAAGCTGATGTGAAGATGGAAGCAGAGATGAGAGTGATGCAGCCACAAGCCAAGGAATGCCGGCAGCACCAGAGGCTGGAAGAGGCAGGGAATGGGGGTCTCCCCTATTGCCTATGGAGAGCGTATGGCAATGGTGACGCCCTGCTGGTGCACTTCTGGCCCCTAGAACTTGTGAGAAAATAAATGTCTGTTGTCTAAAGCCACCAGATACGTGGTCATTATTACAGCAGCCCTAGGAATGAACACACCATGCTTCCACCAGGCCACTGCTAGTTGACCACCGGTTCCACCAGGTCCAAGCTTCCCCGGCACTGTCTACCACACACACAGGCTCCAGTGCAAAATCAAGGTAGGGCACCAAATATCCACCTGGGGAGGGCACCAGGATCTTCGTCTGTCCTCTTCCCTGATGCATCCCAGGCACCTAGACCGCCCCACGCCTGGCACTCGTCAGGCACTCAGAATTAACGGCCGGGAGGTGAACCTGTCTCTCCTGCTGGAGCCCAAGCTCCAGGCCACGGGGACTGTGCTCTTTATCCCCGAGGCCTCACAGCCTCGTCAGATGCCTGGCACATGGTGAACGCTCAACGGCTGTTTGCTGAATGAATGGAATGAATGAATGTTTATTTGCTGAGTGAACTGCAAGTTCATGTATGTATGACAGAGGAGTGGCAAAAGAGCACCTTGGAGACATATGTTTCCCTGTGGATTTCCTGGCAACTTATTGAAAATGGTATTTGAAAGGAGAAGTACACTTTTCTTTCCTAAAACTCTGTAATTCAGCATTTCAACTAGTTTAGTCGGAAGCTGCCTTTGCACTAGAGAGGTATTCTCAGAATCACAAACACCACTCCCTGTGTTCCCGCGTGGAATACGCCCTGCTTTGAGATGCGCCTTATTTCTCACCAACAACAAAGGCTGACTCCACTTTGGTAATGACCTTGATCCTCTCAAGTTCAGCCTAGCCCCACATTTGCTGAGCTCTGCACCCGCCTGGCCACGGTTCACACTGGGTCGCAGAGCTCAGCAATCATCGTTGCTATGGGATTGAACTCCACACGGGAGACCAAGGGTTCAGGCTGCAAATCACTGCCCGTTTAATGAGGTGACTGACTGGGGCAGAGATGCCAAAATCTACCTTCAGACGCCCTCTGCAACTAGGATTCCTCAGTGAGGTTTCGTACACTTGGCCTGTTTGGTAAATAATACTGGCAAATTATTTAATGAAAGTAGCAGGCAGATATGAGCTTGCTTTCTCTCCTTTTTCAAGCACAAACGCTGGATCTAAAGAGACAGATTGTCAAGCACGCTGAAAGCCATGTTAATTAGTTGTAGTTATTCCTCTGTATAGATATCAGCTATTAGTGACAGCTAACAGGCCAAATAATATAAAATGATAGGCATATATTCCCCCTCTACCCCCCGCTGGGTCTCCCATACCCTGTTCAGAAATACTTCCCATGCACTGACATAAAAGATTCATTCTTTCAACTTCTGCAAGTTCTCCATTCTTCAAAATTTAAGCTTAATATTCATGACAAGGAGAACACTTTAACAAGCTAAACCAGTTACAAGCTGGCACGTGGCGGGTTGAATTCTACCAGGAAATTTGTTTAATTGTTAGGCACTATGTTTGTTTGTTTGTTTAATTCTGAATTCTGATGCCTTTACATGACAAGCGCACTGCTCTGCTCCTCATATAGTCCCCAAGGCTGAGGCCCCTTCCCAGGGCCCCTCACTCAGGTCACCTGCTGTCCCCTGAAGGCCGCTGAGCGTGTCAGCATCTATCAGAGAATTCTCCAGTAGAGACACAATGAGCTAGGGAGTTGGCGCTTGGAGGAGAAAGAAGCAGCAAGAAAAAGAAGAAATCAAAACCAAGACACGAAGGGGTGGTGACAGACCAAATGTGCCAACTTCTCCGCTGTCACTGGAACTTGCTTCCTTCAAAATGTAACATAATTTTGACTTACACAAACTTTGGGACATGAAAATAATTGCTCTGAACCATTTATCAGGCTACAGTTAGAGAGTGTACTAGAATGCAGCTGTGTGAGTGATAAAGAGGTTGAATTCTAGAACTTTGTGTGCAAATAATTTAATGATATGAAAAATGTTAACAACAGTTAAAACTACCCAAGGAAATTCCATTTTTATAATGGAATGCAAGCTCTTAGGAGTGTGAGGGACAAGTGAATGAAACTGCAGGAAAGATACTTGTATATACTGTAGTGATTTAAAAGTCCCAAAGGAAAGACTGGTTTGCTGATGTGTGATTTTGGTTTTCAAACCGAAAAAAACTAAGACAGGCCTTGAGTTTTAAGCCATTTGACCTTCTTGTGTATAAAACTACCAAACTGTAAAGTTTTATTGACTTAACAGTTACTAGACTCCCTTGAATGGAAAACAATACAAATATATTTTATTCTGGAAAAAAGTATAGAAGGTGTCTTTATTATCAAACTAGTTACTAAAGCAGAACTTATAAAAGGTCGCATCCTAGTCTACGAAGACACGTAATTTTCCCTACAAGAAGACCTCCATCAAAGAAACAGAGATTCTTCCCTTGAAACAGATAAAGAATAATTTAAAATCCTGCCCAAGTCCACCTCATTCATATCCTTAAAGAGGGACCATAATGATGCTTGGGTAAACGTTAGGCAGAGTCACAAAGTATTTTGGAAGCCATTAAATCGCTGTCACATGTGAAAAGTCGTGCCGCACATCACAGAACCACAGGGTGTTAGGGCTGGGAGGGACAGGACCAGCCCTCCAGTACAAACCCTTATTTCCCAGGTGAGGGCTCTGAAAACCAAAAAGACCAGAGGGGTAATCCCCAGTGTCCCACACTGAGAATGCAGGATGCTACTGAACCTTTAAAAGGTCTGAGTACAGCAATGGTCATGCTCCTTTCTGTGGCTCAAAGTGCTTATTTCTGGCCCTACCTGAAATTCCAAGAAAATCTGAACTCTGTGAGATGGTCACTTACTACCAGGTTTACATGTTGTGTGTGGGAATAAAAGACGCGGAGGGGAGAGACTTCCCACTAATTCCGTTCCCGTTTCCCTCGGACTTGGTGGGTGTCCCCACATACATGCTGCATGTGGCCACCAGCTCAGGCTCCCAAATCCTGTCCAGGCTGAACTCTGAATTTTAAGTTATTGATTTATGTGGATTTATTAACTACCTGTTAGGTGCCATCTACTGTGATCACCTCAAAGAAATACCAAAAAAGGACCCCCTTCCCTCAAGGAGGAGAAACAGACATAGGCAACTTCTATTTCTAGAGCATCCATGGTGGGCCGGGAGCCAGCGTGAGCATTTCGCACACGTCCACACAGCCCCCTTTAAGGAGCATGGGCTGACAATCTAATCCAGAGGGTCAGACACATCCACGCTCGAACCCAAGCAGAGCTCCAGGTCAGGGTACGAGAAGTGTCACGGGAGGGAAGCAGGTTCACACGGGGGGACCCATCCACACCGGCTGGGACAGGCAGGAGGCCTTATGGGGGCAGCGTCTCTTCTGAGCTCCTTTGAGGAGGGCTCAAGATGGAGGCCGAGTGGAAGTGGGAAGGCTTTCCAGAAAAGGGTAGAGGTGGTACGTCAAAAATAAATAATAATATAAAATAATATATAA